>NC_091380.1:4797818-4989405 GCF_038502225.1 Cherax quadricarinatus
ATAAGCAGGGCCCCTCCTGTACAGCAGTTGCCCAGAACCTAACCTGCTGTATCAATCAATCAGTCAATCAAATTTATTCTCTATAAAGATTACAGTGCGGGGTTTACATATTATAGAATATTAGTTACAATGTGTGGTGTTACATATTATGAAATACTAATTACAGAGAGGACCACTATCATGCCTGGCATGACTAGGCTTTTCGGGCAGACTAAGATTAATTCAAACTATATTGGTACAGGTTATGGAGCATGTTGGAACTGCATTACAGTTCATAAATTTAGCAACAAAAATGGTTTTGTCTTGGCTCAATACATAGTTTCTATTAAATCTCCTGTATTACAGTATCTCAGGCAAACCTATGACTAGTTTAAAATTCATTAGGTAATAGTGTCAGTGTAAATTGGGGGAATCACAGATATTGAGAGTAGGTCTAGTTTGTTTTTCATGTGTGTATGATGCAAGAGAATAGGTGGTTTTCATGTAGTTACGGGTGTGTAAATGAGATAAGATGTTTTCTAATGGTAGTTTTGAAAGTGATGAATGTGTCTGCAGTTCTAGAGTTTTCAGGTAGGGTGTTCCAGTTTTTAGGTCCTTTATGTACAATGAATTTTTGTATAGGTTTAGCTGGACACAGGGAATGTCATAGAGATTTTTGTGTCTGGTGTTATGCCTGTGGTTCCTGTCACGACTATCAAGAAAGTGTTTTAGTTCAGGGTTAATATTGGAATTAATGGCTCTGTAAGTGTAGGTTGCACAGTAGTAAGTAGTATAAGCAAGGCCTTCCTCTACATCAGTAGCCCAGAACCTAACCTGCTGTACAAGCAGGGCCCTCCTTTACAGCAGCAACCCAGAACCTAACCTGCTGTACAAGCAGGGCCCTCCTCTACAGCAGCAACCCAGAACCTAACCTGCTGTATAAACACAGCCCTCCTGTATTAACAAATCTTCTCAGCCAGCTTCCTCTTCACAACAATCCTTCCATTCTCTTCAACAGATCATTTCCAAAGGAGTGCTGATATATTCAGCAAAGGAGGTGAATCATGGTGACGATGTGGTGACGATAAACATTGCAGTAGCATCCACTATGGCCCCAAGGTTCACCATTCTTGTCTATGTCACCACACATGCCGGGGAGGTTCTTGCTGATGCCCTCTCACTACCTGTCAGAATTTTTGATAATATGGAGGTGAGGTCTACATAGATACTCATTCAAATTATTGTTATGCAAAGGTTTTATTACTTATAAATGATTTATGGTTTTCATTTTACACAATATCATTATAGATATACAACAAGAATATAAAATAGTGTAAATTTATATCCTTGTATGTTTATATTAATAATGTGGAAATAAGACAGACAGTCCTCAATGACACACTGACTCTCTTCGGTTACCCTGGGTGGCTAACCCTTCTCCCAGGTTAAAAATCCCAACAACCCTTATTTTATGCAGGTGCGACTCTCTATGAACCAGCACAAGGACCATGCCAAGAAGACAGTAGAAATAGTGGTGGGAGCTCCTCCAGGATCTTTTTATGCGATTGTCTGTGAACGCAGCATCAACTACTTCAGGCAACACCCAAACGCTCTCACCCACACTCGTATCATTGATAACCTAGGGAAGATGGAGCCATTGCCCAGGTAACTATGCATGTTGTTGAGGTTAGTTCAATATCTTTATTATTCTCCCCATACCCATCCTGTGGGTGGTAGTCAAAGGATTACAGAGGTACATAATTGGTCCAGGGACTGTACTTCAACATTACAGAAGCACATAATGGTTCCAGGGACTGTACCTCAACATTATAGGGGAACATAATGGATCCAAGGATTGCTCCTAAACATTAGAGGCACATAATGGGTCCAGGGACTGTACCTCAACATTAGAGGCACATAATGGGTCTAGGGACTGTACCTCATCATTACAGAAGCACATAATGGGTCCAGGGACTGTACCTCAACATTAGAGGCACATAATGGGTCTAGGGACTGTACCTCATCATTACAGAAGCACATAATGGGTCCAGGGACTGTACCTCAACATTAGAGGCACATAATGGGTCTAGGGACTGTACCTCATCATTACAGAAGCACATAATGGGTCCAGGGACTGGGCTGCAAAGTTTTGATAGCTGAACAAGTTACAATGGTAATGAACTATTTACATGTTTATATCTGGTCACAATCATAATGAGCTATTTATGCAGACATGAATTAGATCACACACAATGAGACACTTACATGTATGTATAATGTTCGCCAAGACCGTAGTCCTGGCACGGGTCTCAATCTCGCGATGACCCGTCTCTGGCTCCTGAGGGAGAAAAGAGACACTTACACAACACTTGGAAGTCTTTATTATGGCAACATTTTGCCAGCCAGTGGCCTCTTCAGTCCATTATGAAGATTCCCAAGAGTGAGACATTCTTTAACTTGTCGGTTTTCTAAGCCATTTACATCATATTCTAATTGTAAATGTGTGGTGAAAGTTTTTTAATTATTGCAGCAATTTAAGATGAAAATCTGTTCATTGTAAATGTGTTGTGAAAGGATTTGTAAATATTGAAACAATGTAGAAAAAACTTCATTGTAAATGTGTTGTGAAGGGATTTGTAAATATTGAAACAATTTAGAGATAAAAATTTGTTTATTGTAAATATGTTGTGAAGGGTTTTGTAAAATATGTCAATTTTCTTGCTTATTCTAAGTCTTTTCTTGTTACCCTGGCCCAGGACCCTACATGGGGTGCTGCACCGGTCCCGTGAAGGAGAATTCAGCGACCGGCTGGTGTCCTTGCCGGCCCACAGCTATGCCAGCGACGTTCTCGCTACCTTCCAGGATGCTGCACTCATACTTCTCACTGATGCTCCCATCTCCCTCTCCCCTGGCAGAGGTTTATATACCATATTTTGCGGCTTATGAGACTTGTTTTAGTTTCAAAGGCTCAGCATCAGATGTAACTGGGAGAGCTACAGCCCACCCCGCACCCCAAACTTATAGCTCCCGTCACTGACCTTCAGTTTATGGGAGGCAGGGTGGTTCTTGGAGACTTTTTATGGGAAAAAAACATGCATCTAATAAGCCGTGAAATACGGTAACGTTTTTCTTTAATCTGAACTTGTGTAATCAAGGTTTTTCCATCATGAAAAAATCGATGCTTTTTGATTACAGATTATGAAACATTGAGAGTATAGGCAATTTATCTCTTAAAATGCATTTCAGGGAGTCAAACTGATTAAAACTAGGATTTTTTTTTTACCATATTGACTGTTTCTGACTAAGGCAAGGTGATTCAAAGAAGAAAATATTTTGACTATCACCCATTGCAAAAACAAAAACAAAAAAATACTATATTTCTATAAAGTGGAGTACACTATATAATACAAATAGAGTAAGTGTTGTATATAAACTACTTTATAAAAAGCCCCTTATTATGCCAGGCATTTTGGGCAGCCTTTAAACTAAATTATGATTACTAGTATATGAGAATAGGAATACATAGTTTTTATTAGATTGGAGGCATTTGATAATTCAATAAAAATGTTGTAATTAGTGGTATATTAAGGACGAAGCTAAGTATATGAGTTGAAGGAATGATAGACAAGAACAGGGACAACACAGGATGAAAGAAGTGTTCGGCATAATTAGTGTTTGCTGTTTTTAGGGACATCTAAACTGTCTTATCTGCATGCCTCTGGCAAGACAAGGATAGTGTGAATGATGGTGAATTTTTTTTTCGGGTCACTCTGCCTTGGTGGGAGACAGCCAGCATTAAGAAAAATTAATTATGTCTTGTTGGTAATGCGTCAGCATCACAAATTCAAATCTGCACCCATCCTTCAGAGTGCAGGTGCTGTACTTTCCACCTTCAGGACTTGAGTCCTGCTAACAAGTTCCTCCGAATCCTTTCACTGATGTTACCTTGATCACCTAAATTGGTTTCAGGCAACATACACACTCCACTATTGAAAAGTCCAAATTTACTCAATATACAAAACATTCACACCTTTTACTGTCCTTAGTATATGCCCAGGACACTTGCTGTGAATGTCAACTGAATACTCTGACTCTTCCTATAATAATATTATAATAATAATCTTTATTCTCCATGGGAAAGTGGAACAGAATTCTTCCTCTGTAAGCCATGCGTGTCATAAGAAGTGACTAAAATACCAGGAGCAAGGGGCTAGTAACCCCTTCTCCTGTATACATTACTAAAGTTAAAAAGAGAAACTTTTGTTTTTCTTTTTGGGCCACCCTGCCTTGGTGGGATACGGCCGGTTTGTTCAAAGAAGAAGACGAATCTTTTTTTCTACAAGTACATGTACATGTATATGTACTTGAACTTCAAAGTAATATAAAATATATTTTTCTTTAAAAATAATATTCAAAGACTGGAAAATGAGGATACTATTATGATTGAGAAAAGTTTATAAAAAACAAAGTAAACTGCAAATTTCAAAAGCATTGGATGAGGAAGAGTAAAATAATAATTAACAAATCTTAGCAGAAAATAAATTCAAATAGAATGATGAATATTTGGTTTCAAAATGAAGGCTTAATAAGAAACTTCCATGGGGAGGTGGAGCAGAATGCTTCCTCTGTAAGCTGTGCGTGTCGTAAGAGGCGACTAAAATGCCAGGAGCAAGGGGCTAGTAACCCGTTCTCCTGTATACATTACTAAAATTAAAAGAGAAACTTTTGTTTTTCTTTTTGGGCCACCCTGCCTTGGTGGGATATGGCCAGTTTGTTGAAAGAAGAAAAACATGTACAAGGTATACAAACAGTAGCTGACATCACTGACATATTGTATAGAAAACCCCTTGTTATGCAGAGCATTTTGTCCCCAGTATGCAACCCACACCAGTCAACTAATATCCAGGTATCTATTTACAGCTGTGTGAACAGGGACAACAGGTGTCTTAAGGAAACATTCATAATGTTTCCACGTGTACTGAGGATCGAACCACAGACCTCAGTGTTTGAGCTGAGTGCACTTGCAGTCAAGCTGTGGGACACCTACATACTGTATCTGCAATAGAATACCTAGACAGATACTAGAAACAAGAACATACAATACTGTAGCTCCAATAGAATGCCTAGATATAATACTAGAAACAAGTACAGTATCTTTTGAATCTCCCACGTGTACAACTCAACCAGTTTATAAAGTTCATGCAAATTAAAGGCCCTAAAATCTGGAACTCTGTGCCAAAAGATACTAAACAATCCCTATCTGTAAATTGTAAAATGTTGTTGAAAAGCACCTCATTAATTCAGTATAAATTCTGCACAGATTAACAACTAGTATATGATTCAGTGCCGTATTTTTCCCCATTACAGTGGACCCTCGCTTAACGATCACCTGCAAATGCGACCAATTATGTAAGTGTATTTATGTAAGTGCGTTTGTACGTGTATGTTTGGGGGTCTGAAATGGACTAATCTACTTCACAATATTCCTTATGGGAAAAAATTCGGTCAGTACTGGCACCTGAACATACTACTGGAATGAAAAAAGTTCGTTAACCGGGGGTCCACTGTATCTATGGGGGATTTATTTCAAAACCTACCATGGATGCCCGAAACTGCATATAGTAGTGAACCTACTGATGGGAAGCACTTTATACCTTCTCTTAGGCTTTGAAGAACTGCCACCATCATGGTTTACCATGGTTTGAAAATAAACCTACAAAAGTAGTGATGCTGTCAGTTCTTCAGAGTCATAGAGAAGTCATGAACTGCTTCCCATCAGCAAAAATGTATTAATGCTTGACTTATTGTGCATAATTTTGTATATAAATGAAAAATGACATATATAGGGTTTGCTATTATCCATGGTGTCACGTATCCACGGTAGGTCTCGGAACGTATTTCCTGCAGATACAGGGGGACTACTGTATAAGACTACAAGAGTATTAATAGTTTGCAGAGGATAATATTGTATATTTTTAACAGATAAACCTTGTGACATCAGCCGGGGCTATTTGGAATGTGGCGATGGCACCTGCTTCCTCCACGATCATCTGTGTGATGGCAGGAACCACTGTAGCAATGCCTTTGATGAACTGGGATGTGAGTAGCTTCTTTCTCACACTAAGTTCATTAATCAGGGCTGCACTAATTAACCTCTATGTGTCTTATTCCTATATTATTTCTCATATCATTCTTGTTTTTCTTTTTTCCCAGTTCATAATTTGTTGTATTTTGTGAAATAACCTCTCTGCTCAGATGACTGTGGAATACATTAATACAGAAAATACAGATGAGATATTATGCATCTTAACAAATTACTCACAAAAATCTGTCCATAATATATTGTTTTATACTTAATGCTGTTTACAGCTTATAATTGCACTTAGATTGTCTGTACGATCTCGCAGGATTTGCATCATTCCTTATGGCTAAGCTGCCCTGTCCAATACTAGAAATGCAGACTGCACCAGAGACTTGCCCCGAGGTATTGTGATCAGTTAGTTACAGATACATTAGTATTTTTTTTTTTAGTGCACTGGTTGTCTCCCATCAAGTTAGGGCAACCCAAAAAAGAAACACTTTCACCATCATTCACACTATAACTGACTTGAATCCTGGAGGTGGGAAGTACAGTGCCTGCACTTTAAAGGTGATGTTTGGGATATTTACTGTTTGGAGGGATGTATAACCTGAAATACAATACAGCCTCTCCTCACTTAATAACGGGGTTTCATTTCTAAGAGTAGGTCGGTATAGGAATTGATCGTTAAGTAAGGAGCATACTATAATGGTAGTGGGTTTGTGTCAACCATCTTAGATATTTTTTTAATGTCACCTTTGCATCATTTATAATATTTTTAAATGTTTATACAGTAGTTTATTGTATAAAATAAACAGAATAGAGGAAATCGGTACGTTATTTAGGTTTGCATATTGGTTGGAGAGCTGGACGTAAGTCCGAGTGTTCGGTAAATGAGTACGTTGCTAAGCGAGGAGAGGCTGTATTATTGTTGTTATTATATTCATGGATATACACTACACATGTACTGGTGATGTGGCTCCTGGGAAATGGGAGGTAATCAGGTTTGATCCAGTGAAGGGAAGGTAGCACCATTTCCTTGAATCCTTCAGTATCAAGGCATCCCTTTTAAGGGAGATAAATTAGTAACCGGCTCCATGGAGAAGTGGAGAAGAATCCTCCCTCCATAAACCATGTGTGTCATAAGAGGCGACTAAAATGCCTGGAGCAAGGGGCTAGTGACCCCTTCTGTATAAATTACCATATGAAGAAAAACTTTCATTTAATTTCTGGGTCATCCTGCCTTGGTGGGAGACAACCTGTGTGTTAAAAAAAAAAATAGTAAACACTCAAGGTTCCTGTATGTTGCAACATTCCCTTCAACTTAATCTAGTTAACATATAAAGAGAATCGGTAGTAAATAAAATATAAAGCCTTAAAAAAAATGCCTGGTGCAAACACTTCTGTTGTAAAAAATCCAAATAACAAATAAACTTAAGCTAGTTTTATTAGATGGACAAAGAAATTGTGAAAGGTCTGGAATATTGACCTTTCCAAACTATCCTATCTTACAGTATTCAAAATATCCTTTTTACATTACAGTATATAGTAGTTCATTATGACCCTAAATTGCTTAGCTAACTAAATGTTGGAATCCAGTCTCTGAGCCAGTTATCTGCCTCTCTTTCTACTCTTTTGACTGCAACCCAAATGATGTATATGGGATTCATAATGAAGCTAGCAAACTAACCAATTAAAACTGCCTGCTTTTCTTGGTAATAAAGTTAGTCTTGAAAATAATCTCAAACAAATCATTGTATATAGATCATTAATCATCTGGCAGTTAGTTATTTGGCTTCCACCATCGTCGAGTGTCCTTGTTTGATGCATTGCTTCAAACAATGCAGAAAATGAATTTGTAAAGCAAAGAGACCATAAATAAATACTGTACGCAAATAATTCACATGTAGGAGACCGAAAAGTTTACAACAACGTTTCAGTCCGACTGTGTAAATGGACCAAGTCGGTCCGAAACATCGTCATAAGCTTTTCTCTCTCCTATGTGCAGGTTATTTGTGTATTGTTCCAGTCACAGTATTGTGCCTTTTTGTTCTCCATAACTATGATCATAAGATATTCTTGAAAACCCAGCACACCCTTGTCTCCGCATGAACCAGATAACTGATAATCTGCTATGTAAGATCCATGAAACACCACCCAGGCTGAAAGACATCTTTTCCAAATGCAAATCCATAAAAGAGGTATCACAAATGCTTAAATTAACTCGACTACAGACAATACCACTGCCACACTAACTCAACCAGTTTAACTAAGTACAGTGGACCCCCGCTTAACGATCACCTCCAAATGCGACCAATTATGTAAGTGTATTTATGTAAGTGCGTTTGTACGTGTATGTTTGGGGGTCTGAAATGGACTAATCTACTTCACAATATTCCTTATGGGAATAAATTCGGTCAGTACTGGCACCTGAACATACTTCTGGAATGAAAAAAGTTCGTTAACCGGGGGTCCACTGTACCTAGTGGAAAGATAAATGTACAGTACAATACACTACAACTTTATTTCTTTTCTGCAGTATACAGAATGTAGTTTACGTGTAATATGATATTGTTAAGCACAAAAGAAAGCCACTAGTATGCAGTGCATTTTGGGCAGACTAATACTAATGCTTACTGACTACTTAACCCGTAAACGGTCCAAGCAGATCTACGTTCACATGTGTAGCGCTACAAAAGTAGATCTACGTTTTTTTTTCATATTTTCAAATATAACAAAAAAAAAGTAGATCTAAGTTTTTTTACATATTTTCAAATATAACAAAAAAAAAGTAGATCTAAGTTTTTTTACATATTTTCAAATATAACAAAAAAAAAGTAGATCTAAGTTTTTTTACATATTTTCAAATATAACAAAAAAAAGTAGATCAAAGTTTTTTTACATATTTTCAAATGTAAAAAAACTAAAAGAAGATCTACTTTTTTTACATACTTTCAAATGCTGAAAAAACGTATATATACGTTTGGACCGTTTACAGGTTAAGAACTAGACATAGGTTATTGAGTGGGACTTTTTTTTAAGTGAGTAATAGTACAATTTTAAGTAGGTATTAATACTTTAAACGGGTTCAGTATTCTTAAGTTAATTGGGATTTCTTAAGCAGTTTCATACATACAGTCTAGTAGTAATTACTATCCATTAATGTGAAATGAATATAGATTAACGAGTTATCAAACGTCAGTTACTTATAATACTTAGTAATAAAATTTAATGTCTTCTTCACGTTTTGATACAGCAATCTATGTGTGTTTAAATCTTACTTTTATTGTTCCTTGTAAATACATTGCTGTATATACTGTTTGTGCAATGTACTTTTATTGTTAAGATAAGAGATAAGATTTGGTTCGGATTTTTAAATCCGGAGGGTTAGCCACCCAGGATAACTCAAGAAAGTCACTGCGTCAAGGACTGTCTGTCTTATTTCCATTGTCCCCCAGGAAGTGACTCACACCAGTCTGCTAATACCCAGGTACCTGCTTACTGCTTGGTAAACAGGTGTAAGGAAAATGCCCATTGCTTCCATCCTTGCTGGGGACCGAACCACGAACACTCAGCCATGTACAGTGTCTGTGGGTTACACATTAGTTCATTATCTACACTATTAGAGCATTATTAAACATACTATTAACATTATCCTATATTACACTGATTCATTGTGTCAGATTGGTACTTCATCATTCTTGCATTTTTTAAGACAGTGGTTGTCTACCCACCAAGGCAGGGTGACCCAAAACAGACCCAATGCATTTACAAATACAAATTTTTATTTCTTTATGTGGTACAAAAACAATGTAATTTACATATAATAAAACAGTGTTAGGGACAAAAGAAAGACACTAATATGTAAATGCACTTCTGGCAAGCTAATTCCCGTCACTAATTTCCTTACAGTTCTTACTCTCTTTTGACCCCCTGTCCCTTTATGCCTGCCCTCTGCCAGTCCTTACATACCTTTCCTTTTTTTGACCACAAAATCATAACAAAAATATTGCAAACCAACCAGGAAATGGATGGGGATTGCACCCATGGCCTGGTGTAATAGGATTTGCTTGCCATTGCTCCGGTTCCCACCCATTCTGTGGTTTCCTCTTTTTTATATAAGCATTAGGATTAGTCTGCCCAAAATGCATTACAGGATGGCTCTGCTCACAGCAGGTTAGGTTCCAGGTTACTGTAGGACCCTGCTTATACAGGTAGTTAGGTTCTGGGCTACTGTAGGGCCCCACTTATACAGCAGGTTAAATCCTGGCTACTGTAGGGCCCTGCATGTACAGCAAGTTATGTTTTTGCCCACTGTAGGGCCCTGCTTATACAGCAGGTTAGGTTCTGGGCTACTGTAGAGCCCCACTTATACAGCAGGTTAAATCCTGGCTACTGTAGGGCCCTGCTTATACAGCAGGTTAGGTTCTGGGCTACTGTAGGGCCCCACTTATACAGCAGGTTAAATCCTGGCTACTGTAGGGCCCTGCTTATACAGCAGGTTAGGTTCTGGGCTACTGTAGAGCCCCGCTTATACAGCAGGTTAGGTTCTGGGCTACTGTAGAGCCCCACTTATACAGCAGGTTAGGTTCTGGGCTACTGTAGAGCCCCACTTATACAGCAGGTTAAATCCTGGCTACTGTAGGGCCCTGCATGTACAGCAAGTTATGTTTCTGCCTACTGTAGGGCCCTGCTTATACAGCAGGTTAGGTTCTGGGCTACTGTAGAGCCCCACTTATACAGCAGGTTAGGTTCTGGGCTACTGTAGAGCCCCACTTATACAGCAGGTTAGGTTCTGGGCTACTGTAGAGCCCCACTTATACAGCAGGTTAGGTTCTGGGCTACTGTAGAGCCCTGCTTATACAGCAGGTTAGGTTCCAGGCTACTGTAGAGCCCCACTTATACAGCAGGTTAGGTTCTGAGCTACTGTAGAGCCCCACTTATACAGCAGGTTAGGTTCTGGGCTCCTGTAGGGCCCCACTTATACAGCAGGTTAGGTTCTGTCCTACTGTAGAGCCCCACTTATACAGCAGGTTAGGTTCCAGGCTACTGTAGAGCCCCACTTATACAGCAGGTTAGGTTCTGAGCTACTGTAGAGCCCCACTTATACAGCAGGTTAGGTTCTGGGCTCCTGTAGGGCCCCACTTATACAGCAGGTTAGGTTCTGGGCTACTGTAGAGCCCCACTTATACAGCAGGTTAGGTTCTGAGCTACTGTAGAGCCCCACTTATACAGCAGGTTAGGTTCTGAGCTACTGTAGAGCCCCACTTATACAGCAGGTTAGGTTCCAGGCTACTGTAGAGCCCTGCTTATACAGCAGGTTAGGTTCTGGGCTACTGTAGAGCCCCACTTATACAGCAGGTTAGGTTCTGGGCTACTGTAGAGCCCCACTTATACAGCAGGTTAGGTTCTGGGCTACTGTAGAGCCCTGCTTATACAGCAGGTTAGGTTCTGAGCTACTGTAGAGCCCCACTTATACAGCAGGTTAGGTTCTGAGCTACTGTAGATCCCCACTTATACAGCAGGTTAGGCTCTGGGCTACTGTAGAGCCCCGCTTATACAGCAGGTTAGGTTCTGAGCTACTGTAGAGCCTCACTTATACAGCAGGTTAGGTTCTGGGCTACTGTAGAGCCCTGCTTATACAGCAGGTTAGGTTCTGAGCTACTGTAGAGCCCTGCTTAT
This sequence comes from Cherax quadricarinatus, assembly GCF_038502225.1. Classification (NCBI taxonomy): domain Eukaryota; kingdom Metazoa; phylum Arthropoda; class Malacostraca; order Decapoda; family Parastacidae; genus Cherax; species Cherax quadricarinatus. The sequence goes on from NC_091380.1 coordinate 4,809,559, forward strand.
ACAGCAGGTTAGGTTCTGGGCTACTGTAGAGCCCCACTTATACAGCAGGTTAGGTTCTGAGCTACTGTAGAGCCCCACTTATACAGCAGGTTAGGTTCTGGGCTACTGTAGAGCCCCGCTTATACAGCAGGTTAGGTTCTGAGCTACTGTAGAGCCCCGCTTATACAGCAGGTTAAGTTCTGAGCTACTGTAGAGCCCCGCTTATACAGCAGGTTAGGTTCTGAGCTACTGTAGAGCCCTGCTTATACAGCAGGTTAGGTTCTGGGCTACTGTAGAGCCCCACTTATACAGCAGGTTAGGTTCTGAGCTACTGTAGAGCCCCACTTATACAGCAGGTTAGGTTCCAGGCTACTATAGAGCCCTGCTTATACAGCAGGTTAGGTTCTGGGCTACTGTAGAACCCTGCTTATACAGCAGATTAGGTTCTAGGCTACTGTAGAGCCCTGCTTATACAGCAGGTTAGGTTCTGAGCTACTGTAGAGCCCCACTTATACAGCAGGTTAGGTTCCAGGCTACTGTAGAGCCCCACTTATACAGCAGGTTAGGTTCTGGGCTACTGTAGAGCCCCACTTATACAGCAGGTTAGGTTCTGAGCTACTGTAGAGCCCCACTTATACAGCAGGTTAGGTTCCAGGCTACTGTAGAGCCCCACTTATACAGCAGGTTAGGTTCTGAGCTACTGTAGAGCCCCACTTATACAGCAGGTTAGGTTCTGAGCTACTGTAGAGCCCCACTTATACAGCAGGTTAGGTTCTGAGCTACTGTAGAGCCCCACTTATACAGCAGGTTAGGTTCTGAGCTACTGTAGAGCCCCACTTATACAGCAGGTTAGGTTCTGAGCTACTGTAGAGCCCCACTTATACAGCAGGTTAGGTTCTGAGCTACTGTAGAGCCCCACTTATACAGCAGGTTAGGTTCTGAGCTACTGTAGGGCCCCACTTATACAGCAGGTTAGGTTCTGGGCTACTGTAGGGCCCCACTTATACAGCAGGTTAGGTTCTGAGCTACTGTAGAGCCCTGCTTATACAGCAGGTTAGGTTCTGAGCTACTGTAGAGCCCCACTTATACAGCAGGTTAGGTTCTGAGCTACTGTAGAGTAGAGCCCTACTGTAGAACTTATACAGCAGGCTACTGTAGAGCCTTACTTATACAGCTGAGCTACTGTAGAGCCCCCTTATACACTTAGCTACAGCAGGTTAGGTTCTGAGCTACTGTAGAGCCCAGCTTATACAGCAGGTTAGGTTCCAGGCTACTGTAGAGCCCTGCTTATACAGCTACTGTAGAGCCCCACTGCTTATACAGCAGCAGGTTAGGTTCTAGAGCCCCACTTATACAGCTACTGTACTGCAGAGCCCCACTTATACAGCAGAGCTACTTAGAGCCCCACTTATACAACAGGTTAGAGCTACTGTAGAGCCCCACTTATACAGCAGGTTAGGTTCTGAGCTACTGTAGAGCCCCACTTATACAACAGGTTAGGTTCTGAGCTACTGTAGAGCCCCACTTATACAACAGGTTAGGTTCTGAGCTACTGTAGAGCCCCACTTATACAACTTGATACAGCTTATACAGCAGGTTAGGTTCTGAGCTACTGTAGAGCCCCACTTATACAGCAGGTTAGGTTCTGAGCTACTGTAGAGCCCCACTTATACAACAGGTTAGGTTCTGAGCTACTGTAGAGCCCCACTTATACAGCAGGTTAGGTTCTGAGCTAACACTTTAAAATGAATCATAGCATTTTTTTTCACTTTCAAAAGCACATGAAAGCCTAATAACATGTGTACACTATCATATATTAAGTGAGCAACAGAGTTACGCCTAAAAAATGCATATACATTACACACATTACTTACCTTAAAATATTTTCGTCCTTAGCTTATAACGAGTGTGAATATATTGTAGAAAGTCTGAATAATTGAAGAATGGCTATAATTGAAAACTGCTGTATTAGTGAAACACTGTGAAGTGGAGTGCTGTAAAGTGGGACCTCCTGTACATACTAGTGGCTTTCTTCTGTGCCTAGCAATATTTATTATGTGTAAGCTACATTATCTGTCTGCTGCATAGAAAAAATAAAAATCTGAATTATATACATTAAATAAGTGTACCAACAATTTAAAAATTTGGTTTCTGCTTTCAAGATTTCAATCTTATTCCCGTCCATCTCTGTCTTTTTACTTATTTCATACATCAGACAAAATTCAGTAATGTAATATACGTTATTTTTTGCCATCAGGTGAGAGGCTATACAATGATTTCCCACTCCAACATGATGAACAGACTGGTGAGTGTTGAACTTCTGACTCTTGTTCATATTTATAGTTTTGCGAGCTTCTGACTCGCACTTCAAGTGTTCGGTGTTTAACTTGTGTTTTTCATCAGCAGTGGATTCACAATTTCTTTTTTTTTTTAAGGTAGGGCAACCCAAAACAGAAGAAACACTTAGACCATCACTCATGCCATCACTATCTTGCCAGAGAGGCATCAATATTACAGTTCAAAACTGTTATCTGGAGGAATTTAGACTGTTTGACAGTCGTTACTATTTTTTATAATAATAATAATAATTTTATGGCATTTTTCCCAAAAATAAGATAAAAAATTTACCCAGCGTCTTCGAAGCCAAAGTACCTTTTATCTTTTTTTTTCCCCAAATTTAGCCAATCAAAACTGGGAGGGCGTCCTCGATACAGGAGCATCTTGTTCGCTGTAAAATAAAGCATATGATACATCTTATACACACATAGCTGACATCATTCACATACTATATAGAAAGCCCCTGGTTATGCAGAGCATTTTGGACAGCTTAGGTTAATTTTGTCCCCAGGATGCAACCCATGCCATTTGACTAATACCCAGGTACCTATTTACTGATAGGTGAACAGAGACAGCAGGTGTCTTAAGGAAGCACGCCCAGTGTTTCCACCTGTACCAGGGATCAAACCAAGGACCTCAGTGTGTGAGCTGAGTGTGCTAGCAACCCAGCTATAGGACACTTAATCTGTCAGACACTACCAGCTATTAAGCTAATTTAATAAAAAATATATACAGCCTCTCCTCACTTAACGACGGAGCTCCGTTCCTAAGACCTCGTCGGTAAATGAATTAGTCGGTAAGTGAGGAGCATACTATAATGGTAGTGGGTTTGTGTCAACCATCTTTGATATTGTTTTAACGTCACCTTTGTACCATTTATAACATTTTTAGTATATTTTTAAATGTTTATACAGTAGTGTACTGTATATTGTAATAAACAGAATAGAGGAAATCAGCTCTAACATTATTTAAGTATGAATGCTGGTCAAAGAGCTCATCATAAGTCCGAGTCATCGGTAAACAAGTACAGTGGACCCCCGGATAATGATATTATTTCAATCCTGAAGTCTGTTTGGGTGCCGTTATAGACCGAATTTGTTCCCATAAGAGATATTGTGAATTAGATTAGTCCGTTTCAGACCCCCAAAAATACACCTACAAAAGCACTTACAAAAATACACTTACATAATTGGTCGAGTTGGAAGCTGATCGTTATGCGGGGGTCCACTGTACATCACTAAGTGAAGAGAGGCTGCATTAGTACGTATTATTATTATTATGTTGTCTCATGGCTCCTACCCCAGTCTTTTAAAGTTTTTTAATATATTTGTACTGTATAAATGGATTTATTCTGTTCTGGAACTAATAAAGCTTTCCATTTTTTTCTTTGACTATTGGTTGCATCATACAGATTCACTGGAGTTAAGCTCGGATACGCTTTTTCGGCTGTTCCGAACTCACTTTATTATGGACATGTTTGACGTTGATGACCTGGGTTGGTGTAACGCTGAGCTCTGGATTGGTATGTGAGTGATGTAGAGATACTTTGATATTTTAATTTTTTGTTCATGATTCTCTATACTTAAATATATCTAAATTTCTTCCATTGAAATTAATTGCATGTAATAAATTATTGAAATTGTAGTTATAGAAAACTTGATTTAGAGAAGGTTTTGTCTGCAAAATGTGCTTCACTTTCTCCATGCTTTACAAGACCATTATCTGTACTGTATGCAGGTCACCGTGGCCAGGAAGAGCTGCAGCGAGAAATAGCGAAGACTGCAGATCTGTGGGTGATAGAGGGGTATGCCATTCACCCTGAGCATGGTTTCTCCTTCACCAAGCAACCCATATTTGTAACTATCTTAAATCTTTAGTATCTTGTTCAAAAGTATCTTAAATCTTCAGCATCTTGTTCAAGAGTATCTTAAATCTTCAGCATCTTGTTCAAGAGTATCTTAAATCTTCAGCATCTTGTTCAGAAGTATCTTAAATTTTTATCATCTTGTTCAAGAGTATCTTTAATCTTTAGCATCTTGTTCAAAAGTATCTTAAATCTTTAGAACCAGATTATTAAGAATTTCGTATTAATATTATCTTTTTCACACGCATGTGTACACAGTTTACAGGTGACCCACCTTTCTACATATTAGTTGAAGGTCCCTCTGTATGTCGCAGGGGTGAACAGGTAAGACATGTTAAACTTAGTATGGTTCAGTAGCACTTTATGTACCATAGAGGGACTCAGGGATGCAGTTACTGTAGTTTATTATACACCCCACTTATGTTCTTTCTACAGTCTTACTTTTGTTTCAGTATTTGCAGTGATCATAATTTAGATTGGCATTTGGGAGTAATTAATTGATTCCAAAGTGTTCCAAATGTAAATGTAGATATTTGTGAGTCAGATGATTCAAATCAGGGACCTACTGTAAAGATTTTGGAATCTAACCACGGTACGTTTAGGGCTTGAACTCACAGCTAGTGAGTCATAAAACTCAAGGGCAGTGCATAAGCCACTGGGCCAGCTGCTTACGCACTGGCATGGAATTTTACGACTCACTTGCCATGAGTTCGAGCCCCACCCGTACCGTAGTTTGGTTGCAGTTGTGTGATTAAAATTTCATGAGTCACATCTTGGAGAATCAATAATTTTTTTAACATAGATACCCAACACTGCATGAATGCTTGTTTTTTTTACCCAATACAATAGGCACTGGAGGTTTTTTTACATGCGGTGCATACATATAGCAGTTTTTTCCTGTATGTGACCCACAACAGTCAAGTACTGGGTACCTATAACTCATTACACTGGAACCTCGGTACTTGAACAACTCTGTACTCAACCAATTCGGGATTCGAATGCTTTGTTCAGTAAACAAGTCACTCTGTAATTGACCATTTGCTCGGCACTCGACCAAACAAACATGACTTGCCAGAACTTCGTTGTAAGCTATTTTGCATTTCTTCTCATTTTTTTTTTTATATTATCTGTATAAGTCACCCTGGGGCTTAAGAGGGTTAGTGATAACAGCCAGCCAAAAAGAAAACTGGTTGGGAAAAATTTGCTCTCTGAAATACGAGACGTTACTGTGAATTTCATATAACCTGTAGTTACCAGCGGTCGCAATATACACAACGAGAAGCAATTATTACTACAGAAAAAGCGTCCTTCCTCCAAAATTTGCACCAGTCAACTATAGTGATAATATAGCATTTATTGCGGTGGAGACGGAAAAAAAAAAAAAAAAAAAAAAAAAAATAGAAAAGCCAGATACAGCGATTGATAAACAAGGAGGTGACCGTTCGTCATTGTAGGAGCTGCCAGATATCACCGGCTCTTCAACACGCAAGTTATACTTTTGTATCAGTCAAATCACATATTACTCGGGTAGATAATTTCCAGTAGATCCTTCATGTGTTAGCTCAAATCACCGACCAGTATGTTTTAAATAAGTGACCCACTGATCAGAGCAGATCGACTGGTCCGGACCCTTGACTGGTCCGAACCCTTGACTGGTCCGAACCCTTGACTGGTCCGAACCCGGGACTGGTTTCAAACAGTTTCGTTGGACAATAAAGCAGACTGTAAACGGATGGGGTTGTAGGGCCCTTATAAACACAAACATTAAAAATCAGGAACGTGACGGTAAGCTGTCCAATATACAAAAAGAGTTAGAAACAGAAATACAAATAGCTAGAGCTTCATTTAAGGTTATTAATATAATATTCAAGAGGTTGCTAGTAGAATTGCAGTAAATCAACCATTCAAATCATTATGAAGCTGTGTGTAGTCTGTGGTCAGTCAAACAAACGGGCTTCCACATGGATAAATTGTCATTTTTGTGGAAATTGGTGTCACGCCCCTTGTGCAGATATCCCAGAACTAGCTACAAGCAGTATTAAAACAGAGAAGTGTTTCTGGGTATGCCCAAATGAGGAAAATCTGTGGACTAAAATCACAAGGGTATTAAAAGAGGACAACATCAAAGCTGCTTTCATAGAAAACCTGGAAGCTTTCTACAACAGATGGGAACATAAAAAGTCTGGGCTGAATGGTACTGCCCTTGATACTGGCCATGTAGTCACAAACTGTAAGGCTGGAGGTGATGTCCTGGGAGACAGTAATAGTAAAGCTGGAGGTGCTGTCCTGGGAGACAGTAATGGTGAAGCTGGAGGTGCTGTCCTGGGAGACAGAAATGGTGAAGCTGGAGATTTTGTCCAGGTAGTCGGGAATTATACGCAGGAAGGAATACATATAAATGACCTCATAGGGGACAGGAGCCATAGTAGGGAAACAAGTGTAGTCAAAGATAAGATAAAACCAATATTGCAAACTAGAAATACCGCAGGAAATAGCAAACAAGAGGACTCCAATAGCAATAGTGAGGATAAATTACCAAAAACAACTGGTGGGAGCTCCATTGTTGGTGCTAGGGAGGATAGAAGTAAGACAGGGAAACATGCACCAACAGGGAATACAGTCACAGAAACCCAAGGCAAGCGGAAACCAAGCCTGTGCACATACTATGCACTTGGTATCTGCTGGCATGGGAAATCTGGAAAAACAGATGGGACGTGCAACTATGACCACCCTAGAAAATGCCATGCCCATATGACAACAGGAAAATGCAAACTCCCTTCCTGTAAGCTTTTTCACCCTGAAATGTGTACCTCTTCAGTACAGGAAAGACTGTGCTATAACTTAAATTGCCAGGCATACCATCTAAAGGGGACAAAAAGATACAAAACATCCGGGCCATGGGAAAACCTGGGTAGCCACAGCCACTCAAGAGGGAGAGGTTTTTTAGTGCCAGGAAGGAAAAAAAACTGGCAGGAAATGGCAGAAATCGTACACCAAATCCAGTCATTCCTGGAGTGGAACCACAGTCGATGGCCTCCACTCCAAACCAACAGATACAGATACTAATGCCGGAAAAAAAATCCCCCCCCCCAGTACCAACAATACCACCAGTCCGATAACATTCTTCTTTGCAAATATACAGGGTCTAAAGCCAGCAACAAACAACAAAATACCTTTCATCCGTGGACTGCTTGCAGAGGCAAAGGCAATGTTCGCGGCTTTCACTGAGACCCACATAAAGGATCACTTGGACAATGAAATATGGATCCCAGGTTACAACCTATACAGATGTGACAGAGTGAACAGGCAAAAGGGGGGGGTTGGCCTGTACATTGCAGAGTCACTTGTTTGCACAGAACTGCTTAATGCCTCAAATGACGTAGTGGAAGTTTTAGCAGTAAAGGTCGAGAACCAAAACCTAGTCATTGTGGTAGTCTACAAGCCTCCGGATGCAACATCCCAGCAATTCCAGGAACAGCTGTTAAAAATTGACCACTGTCTGGAAAATCTTCCAGCTCCTGCACCCAACATCTTGCTCCTGGGGGATTTCAACTTAAGGCACCTAAAATGGAGGAATATAGCAAATAATATTGTTGCGGTAATAACACCAGGAGGCAGCTCTGATGAAAACTCACACTCACACGAGCTTTTAAATCTCTGCACAAAATTCAATTTAAACCAGCAAATAATAGAGCCTACTAGACTGGAGAATACACTAGACCTCATATTCACTAACAATGATGATCTGATAAGAAATGTCACCATATCAAAAACAATATACTCAGATCACAACATAATTGAGGTTCAGACATGTATGCGAGGAGCCCCAGACCGACAAAATGAGACTAGTCACGAGGGAGCATTCACCAAATTCAACTTCAATAACAAAAACATAAAGTGGGACCAAGTAAACCAAGTCCTAACCGATATAAGCTGGGAAGATATACTAAGCAACACAGACCCAAACTTATGCCTAGAACAGATTAACTCGGTGGCACTCGATGTATGCACAAGGCTTATTCCTCTAAGAAAAAGGAGGAGTAGATGTAAAATAGAAAGAGACAGGCGCTCCCTTTACAGGCGACGGAAAAGAATAACAGAGCGGCTAAAAGAGGTCAATATATCTGAAATGCGCAGGGAGACACTGGTCAGAGAAATAGCAAGCATCGAACTTAAGCTAAAAGAATCCTTTAGGAGTCAGGAATCGCGGGAAGAACTAAAAGCTATAAATGAAATCGAAAGAAACCCAAAGTATTTCTTCTCCTATGCCAAATCAAAATCGAGAACAACGCCCAGTATTGGGCCCCTACTTAAACAAGATGGGTCCTACACAGATGACAGCAAGGAAATGAGTGAGCTACTCAAGTCCCAATATGACTCAGTTTTTAGCAAGCCGCTAACCAGACTGAGAGTCGAAGATCAAAATGAATTTTTTATGAGAGAGCCACAAAATTTGATTAACACAAGCCTATCCGATGTTATCCTGACGCCAAATGACTTCGAACAGGCGATAAATGACATGCCCATGCACTCTGCCCCAGGGCCAGACTCATGGAACTCTGTGTTCATCAAGAACTGCAAGAAGCCCCTATCACGAGCCTTTTCCATCCTATGGAGAGGGAGCATGGACACGGGGGTCGTCCCTCAGTTACTAAAAACAACAGACATAGCCCCACTCCACAAAGGGGGCAGTAAAGCAACAGCAAAGAACTACAGACCAATAGCACTAACATCCCATATCATAAAAATCTTTGAAAGGGTCCTAAGAAGCAAGATCACCACCCATCTAGAAACCCATCAGTTACACAACCCAGGGCAACATGGGTTTAGAACAGGTCGCTCCTGTCTGTCTCAACTACTGGATCACTACGACAAGGTCCTAAATGCACTAGAAGACAAAAAGAATGCAGATGTAATATATACAGACTTTGCAAAAGCCTTCGACAAGTGTGACTATGGCGTAATAGCGCACAAAATGCGCGCTAAAGGAATAACAGGAAAAGTCGGTCGATGGATCTATAATTTCCTCACTAACAGAACACAGAGAGTAGTCGTCAACAGAGTAAAGTCCGAGGCAGCTACGGTGAAAAGCTCTGTTCCACAAGGCACAGTACTAGCTCCCATCTTGTTCCTCATCCTCATATCCGACATAGACAAGGATGTCAGCCACAGCACCGTGTCTTCCTTTGCAGATGACACCCGAATCTGCATGACAGTGTCTTCCATTGCAGACACTGCAAGGCTCCAGGCAGACATCAACCAAATCTTTCAGTGGGCTGCAGAAAACAATATGAAGTTCAACGATGAGAAATTTCAATTACTCAGATATGGTAAACATGAGGAAATTAAATCTTCATCAGAGTACGAAACAAATTCTGGCCACGAAATAGAGCGAAACACCAACGTCAAAGACCTGGGAGTGATTATGTCGGAGGATCTCACCTTCAAGGACCATAACATTGTATCAATCGCATCTGCTAGAAAAATGACAGGATGGATAATGAGAACCTTCAAAACTAGGGAGGCCAAGCCCATGATGACACTCTTCAGGTCACTTGTTCTATCTAGGCTGGAATATTGCTGCACTCTAACAGCACCTTTCAAGGCAGGTGAAATTGCCGACCTAGAAAATGTACAGAGAACTTTCACGGCGCGCATAACGGAGATAAAACACCTCAATTACTGGGAGCGCTTGAGGTTCCTAAACCTGTATTCCCTGGAACGCAGGCGGGAGAGATACATGATTATATACACCTGGAAAATCCTAGAGGGACTAGTACCGAACTTGCACACGAAAATCACTCACTACGAAAGCAAAAGACTTGGCAGACGATGCACCATCCCCCCAATGAAAAGCAGGGGTGTCACTAGCACGTTAAGAGACCATACAATAAGTGTCAGGGGCCCGAGACTGTTCAACTGCCTCCCAGCACACATAAGGGGGATTACCAACAGACCCCTGGCAGTCTTCAAGCTGGCACTGGACAAGCACCTAAAGTCAGTTCCTGATCAGCCGGGCTGTGGCTCATACGTTGGTTTGCGTGCAGCCAGCAGCAACAGCCTGGTTGATCAGGCGCTGATCCACCAGGAGGCCTGGTCACAGACCGGGCCGCGGGGGCGTTGACCCCCGAAACTCTCTCCAGGTAAACTCCAGGTACTCAAACATCTCAGCACTCGAACAGTCTTCTGGAACCAATTAAGTTCAAGTGCCGAGGTTCCACTGTATTTTGACAGTTTACATTATGAGTCCAGTAAGAATAATCACTAAATCCCATCCCTGGCAACACCCTTCCCCACTCTTCATAGATCTAAACTTACTTCCTGTTCAGTACATCCACACTTACTACTGTGCAATCTACATCTACAGGACCTTAAATTCCAATATTAACCTTGACCTAAAACGCTTTCTTGATAGTTGCGACAGAACCCACAGGCACAATACCAGACACAAACATCTCTATGACATTCCCCGTGTCCGACTAAACCTTTACAAAAATTCAATGTATGTCAAAGGCCCTAAAATCTGGAACACCCTACCTGAAAATTCTAAAACTGCAGACACATTCGTCACCTTCAAAACTACCATCAGAAAACATCTTATCTCCCTGATACACCCTATCAACTAATTACACGAATACCACCTGGTGGTTAACACTTACACTCACCCACCCATTTGACCATAAACAGAAATATCAATCTCAATCTCAAAATAATGAATCTTAACTAGTCATAAGTTGGCCTGTGATACTCCAATACTGAAACTATGTATAGTGCCAAAACAAAAGCATTCACATTGCTAAACTCACAAACTAGTATTTAGTCACTTAGCCATAATACCAACTTACCTCATAATTTTGTAATATTTTAAACTTAAGATTTAATTTAAGTCTGCCCGAAATGCCTAGCCATGCTAGGTGTTCTAGTGGTACACTCTGTAATTATTATTTTACTACATGTAAACAATACAATAACCAAATTCTGTAAACTCAGCATTGTAATCCTTATAGAGAATAAACTTTGAATTTGAATTTGAATTTGAATTTGTACACCAATAGCTGGGATATAGGAGAAAAAACTTATAGTGATGTTTCGGTCTGAATTGGACTATGTTAGTGATCCAAATCAGTTTCAATTTCAATTTATTTCAGAATAATAGAGCATTTGTACAGAGATGGGTATCAGTTAGGTGTGCATGCAGAAAGCCCCTTAGTATGCAGATCATTTTCTGCAAACTTAAGTGTATCTTAAGACTAATAAGGCAATAACTAATTGATTGCTTATATATACGTTCTCTAAGGGGTCATAACAAATTTAGGAATAATTGGACTGAAATGTCATCTTAAGGATCTTTCTCCTGCATGCAGGTTATTTATGTATCATTTCAGTCACAGTATTGGGCTTTTTTATTCCTTCTGAGTGTATGTGCTTGCCACACCATCAGACATATCTGATCATCAGTGTCTTGACAGATCTCAATACGAGTGCTTCTCTACAACATGCTGAGTACGACCATTCAGGCGGTGCTCCTCCTCCACGACAGTGATGACTACATGTTTGTCCACGTTGAGAAAGATGGTGATGTACAGCATTTTCATCCCAGACTGTCTCGTGGCGAGCACCAACACCTCCTCTTTGTAAGTTTTACAAATTTCAGCTTGGTTGTGCTACTCTGGCATTCTATAAAAAAAAAAATTTTAACTCACCATCCATCTCCCAGTGAGGTAGAGTGACCGAAAAATAGGAAATTGCATTCACCATCATTCACTCAATCACTGTCTTGCCAGAAGCATGATGACAGGACAGTTCAGATGACCCTCTAAACTGCAGCATCATCAATCCTTTCATTAGAGTGCAGTTCCTTTTTTTCTGTGAAGTATTTTTAGATTCCTTATGTACTGTTTATAATACAGTATTTCTAGCCCTTTTGTTCTACAAAATTTTTTCATCTTGTTTGGGTAAGCATCTCCTAACTTCACGATGGATAACAAAAATAATGTTTCACATCACTAGGCAAAATTGGCTGCATTTCATATATTTTTTCTATTATGCAAGGCCCAAAATGTATCTCAACATTGGCCATATGTCCATCACTGATCACACTAGATGCTGATCGTACTTCATCTCGTGTCATCTTTCTCAGGAGAACTAAGTCATCACTGGTTACTCTCTCTACATCTATTTGTCTCTGTTGTAAATGGTTGAGAAAACAGACACGTTGAAGAGTTATACACTTTTGTAGCATTTGTGGAAATGTTTTGCCAGCAAGTGGCTCCCTCATTCCAGTACAGAGATGAATGATGGAAGAAGAGGAGGTTGAGGTAATCAGTCCCTCAGCCTCTTCAAGAAAATGAGGTTGTAAAAGAAGACTAAACATTAGCTATAAAATATTTTTCTGACAGATCCCTGGCGAGGGGCTACAGGAAGTGGTCCTGCCTCTCGCTGTTATACGTCAGTCAGGAATGATGGAAGTGACGGTGGAAGCTGTCTCTCAGTTTCGCAGGGACACCGAGGTCATGGAAATAGAGGTTAAGGTGAGAATTTGAGTGAAAACCATATTTATGCGTGGCAGATCTGCTTGTTAGTGATTTAAGGTGAGGATTTTAGTGAAAAAGGTTAGCCATGTTAAGAAGTCATGAAGCACCTCGATGACCCAAGAAACTCATCCTCTACTCTTCCTATCAGTATAAATACTTGAGCACTCTACTTGTTCTTTTACATTCTGTTGAAGAGGACCTCAACCGAAGGTAGAAATATACAGATTACCATTTTTCTTTAATTTTGCCTCCTGTGGGATTTCTTGCTCATGACTTAAGAGATTGTAATAAGACTATTGCAAGCAAATCACGGAACTGGTGGGGCTTGAACCCAGGCCTGGTAGTCCTGTGGCCTGGTAGTCCCATGGCCTGGTAGTCCCATGGCCTGGTAGTCCCATGGCCTAGTAGGCAACACTCTCACCTCGCACAATGAGTGTCTGTGGTTCAATCCCCGGCCAGATGGAAACATTGGGTGTGTTTCCTTACACCTGCTGTCACTGTTCACCTAACAAGTAAGTACATGTAGGTACCTGGGTGTTAGTGGACTGGTGTGGTTGGCATCCTGCAGACAAGATTGAAGGACCACACTGGAAATAAGACAGACAGTCTTTCTATCATGCACTGACTTTCTTGGGTTATCCTGGGTGGCTAACCCTTCAGGGTTAAAAATCCAAACAAAATCTTAGCTTATCTTAGGAGATTCTTAAAACCCACAAACCAGTGTCTTAACGAGCCAGCTGGTCAAGAGGTTAACACACTGACCTGTGAGTTTTAGAACTTAATTGCCAATGACTTCAAGACCTTGCTCATTTAGTTACACACTTTTTTCTTGAAGCCTGAGGGTGTGCCAGTGAGGAAGCACACATCAATGCTGCTGGACTTGAGAAACCGTGCCCTAGTGTATGATTTTCTAGATGTTGCTGTTGACGAGAGCCCAATCATCCCTCTCAGTATTATTAGGCGGTTCTTATATGGCTCCCCAGCTGCCAGGATCTCTATAGCAGGTAAGAAAATTTATTTTTTATAGCACACTGTCTTGCCAGAGGTGTGCAGATATGACAGTTCAGATGTTCCTCCAAACATCAGTTATCCCAAATCCTTTCTTCAGAGTGCAGACACTCTACTTCCCTCCTCCAGGACTCAAGTCTGGCATTTATTCACATCAGTTCTTTAGTATTTTGTACAGTGCCTGAACTTTGAAGGACGGGTGGGGATATTTGGAGTTTTGAATTATAGCACAGGTCATCCATCACTGATCCGGCAATCACTAATCCAGCACAAATTTCAGCCAGCATAATTTCAAATTTCTTTTGTTGGGTTAAGTGTATTCTAACCTAACCACTCTGTGATCTGGCAAAATCATTAATCCGTCACCCCACGGGTCCCAAAGATGCCAGATTAGTGATGCTTGACCTGTATCAGGTCCCCTCTGGCAAGACAGTAATGGAGTGAGTGATGGTGAAAATATTTCTTCTTCTTCGGGTCACTCTACCTCGGTAAGAGACGGCTTATTTAACAAAAAAAAAATTTCTTGTTTTCATCATCCACCTCTTATTTTCCTGCCTTTTTTCATTTCCTTTTAATTTTTTTTATTCTTTTCTTATGGCTGCTTTCCATATTTTCCTTAAATACCACATAAATTAATGTAGAATATTGTCTTGTGCTCACACCTCTCTTCAAATATAAATACAAATATTTTTTTTCTTTTTTGCAGTATACAGATAATATAATTTACATGTAATAAAATACAGTGGTACCTCAGGTTACTAACATACACTGTTACATTGTTACTAACATAATTTGTTCCAGAAGGCTGTTCGAGTGCCGATACTGAACGAATTTGTTCCCATAAGGAATAATGTAAATTAGATTAATCCACTTCAGACCCCCAAACATACACTTACAAAAACACTTACAAAAATACATTTACACAATTGTTCAAGTTAGGAGCTGTTAGTATGCCAAGGTACCACTGTATTGCTAAGTACAAAAGAAAGCCACTAGCATGTGGTGCATTACAGGCACACTAATACATACTAAAATAATACATAAAATTTTGTTTCTTTGCTGAGGTTACAATGTATGTTTACATTTAATAATTTGATTGGTACAAAGAAAGCCACAATCATGCCGAGGCATTTCGGGCAGACTTAAGCTAATACAGTGGACCCCCGGTTAACGAACTTTTTTCATTCCAGTAGTATGTTCAGGTGCCAGTACTGACCGAATTTTTTCCCATAAGGAATATTGTGAAGTAGATTAGTCCATTTCAGACCTCCAAACATACACGTACAAACGCACTTACATAAATACACTTACATAATTGGTCGCATTTGGAGGTGATCGTTAAGCGGGGGTCCACTGTACTTATAGTATATTTAAGTCTAGACAGGTGAAGAGTGGTAGAATACAAATACACCTACCATCTGACTTACGACCTGCTCGACATACGACCACTCGACTTACGACCGTGTTTTCTATGCCAAACTTTTGGGAAATAAACAACTGTTTGTGTTGTACACAGTGTTTATCCTAAACCTTACAGTATAAAATACAGTACTAACAGCATAAAATGTAAAGTAAAAAATGCAATACCAAAATAAAACAATGAAATAAAGTCATTACAA
This sequence comes from Cherax quadricarinatus, assembly GCF_038502225.1. Lineage (NCBI taxonomy): Eukaryota > Metazoa > Arthropoda > Malacostraca > Decapoda > Parastacidae > Cherax > Cherax quadricarinatus. Next base: position 4,824,900 of record NC_091380.1, read on the forward strand.
AAATGTGATGTTGATATTCAGTAGTAAGGTTCGACTTACGTCCATTTCGACTTACGACTGGTTTGTTGGAACCGAACTCGGTCGTAAGTCGGATGGTACCTGTATTCAATACATGTATTTTACTCTATTATTAATACGAGGTAGTACAATTTACAATACAAACATCCATTTTTATGTTTGTAATTAAGTTTGTTTACTCTGTTATTAATATGAGGTAATACAGTTAGTACGTACAATTAAAGACTACTTAAGAGCAAGACATGGGTAATTAACCCCTTCAGGGTCCAGAGGCCAAATTTCAAAGTGTGCACCAGTGTCCAAGAATTTTCCCCCCCAAAATTTATTTTTTCTTATGAAATGGTAGAGAATCTTTTTCTGAAGGTAATAAAACAAAAAGTACGAAATTTGATGGAAAATTGACGAAATTATGCTCTCGCGAATTTTGATGTGTCAGTGATATTTACGAATCGGCGATTTTGCCGACTTTGACTCCCATTTTAGGCCAATTACATTATTCCAGTCTACCAAATTCATAGCTATTTCACTAGTATTACTTCTATTCTATCGATTGAGCACAAGAAATCGACAAGTCAACTGTTTCAACTACAAAATAAAGTGATCGGAAATTGGTAATTTGGCCAATTTTACACAAAGTTAAAAATATTCCAGTTTCAAAATAGCGTCCAGAATAAACAATGTAGGTATTCCTGGCACTAAACTAACATTTCCTCTCTTCATTAGTTACATGTTGAGGCTTTACAAATGAATTTCATTTTGATCTTTTATTAACAATGAATTTTTATTCAAACCAAAAAATAGAAGATTTACTGTTATACAATATTGTAATAATTGTATAAATATCATCACCACATTGGTGAATGTATATTAGACCCACCAGCTGGCGTGTATTAGACGTGTGAGGTCGTTTGTTAACTCTTGAACATCGGCAAAAATTTAACATTTCCGCTACTTTGAGCTCAGTTTCAAGCCATTTCCAGTGCTAAAACCAATCAAAATGATCTCTACTTCTGAATTATGTCTTCCATTATATCAAATGAGACCAAGAAATTGCAAATACAACTATAAAAAAAATACGAAAAAACACTGCAAAGTCGCTGTTTTAATCGAAAATCACGGTCTCAGTTTTTTTCCTCTCGTTATACACTGTGTGCTGCAGGATTTGTTTTATGTGGTGCACACATACCACATAGATGTATTCTCTCATATCTAGGCCCAAATTTACCACTCACAGCTTATCAGAGTGAGCTGAGCTCATGGCATAGATCTACGGCACGGACCCTGATAGGGTTAAGTAAGGATTTTTAAATGTACAAAAAGAGAGACTGCTAAATGAACAATAATGCAATTTTAAATATTCGTTAATACTTCAGACTGATGCGGTGATCATCACTCAAGTGGGATTTCATAAATATATGGCACAGTTGAAAGAAATAGTGAAGATTTAATTATCTTGTATTCATTGTAACCTCATAAATTTATACATACACTCATCCTAGTGACTGTATGCACAAAATTACTCATATTGTTATTGCCTTATTAATGTTATGTTAGTCTTAAGTTTGCCCGAAATGTTCTGCACATACATGTATAGGGCTCTTCGCATGCTCACCCAAATGTCATTCACTTTGTATAAACATTTTATCATGGTGAAATAAACTTATTATTATTGTTATCAGTATTATTATTATTATTACAGTGGACCCTCGACTAACGCTATTAATCCGTTCCTGAGAGCTCATCGTTAGTCAAAATTATCGTTAGTCAAGTTAATTTTCCCCATAAGAAATAATGGAAAAAAAAATTAATCCGTGTAGGACACCCCAAAGTATGAAAAAAAAATTGTTTTTACCACATGAAATATTAATTTTAATACACACAAACTGAAGAAGACATGCACAGTTACATGACACTTACCTTTATTGAAGATCTGGTGATGATTGATGGGATGGGAGGAGGGGAGGGTGTTGATGGTCTTAGTGTTTAGAAGGGGAATCCCCTTCCATTAGGACTTGAGGTGGCAAGTCCTTTTCTGGGGTTACTTCCCTTCCCTTTAAATCTCTCAAACCAACCTTTGCTGGCCTTAAATTCACTCACATCACCACTAGTTGTTGGCATTTTTTTAATTAAATCGTCATGCAACTTCCTAGCCTTTTCACATATGATCGCTTGAGAGATGCTGTCTCCTGCTATCTGTTTTTTGTTTATCCACACCAATAACAGTCTCTCAACATCTTCGAGTACTTGCGATCTCAGTTTCGATAACATAGTTGCACCTTTGGCAAGAACAGCTTCCTTGATTGCCGTTTTCTGGCCCAAAATAGTAGCGATGGTTGATTGGGGTTTTGTGTACAACCTGGCCAGCTCGGAGACACGCACTCCACTTTCATACTTAGCAATGATCTCTTTCTTCATATCCATAGTAATTCTCACCCTTTTTGCTGTAGGGTTGGCACTAGAAGCTTTCTTGGGGCCCATGGTGACTTATTTTGCAGGTGCAATCACTAAAAAGGCTGTGATAATATGAAATGTTCCGATTGTATGCTTGGAAGCGACCACGGTGGCTGGCTGGCTTGTAAACACTGGCCAGAAGTGGACGCATCTCAGTTGGAACGAATAGTGTTGGTTGAGTTTTTTATCGCTAGTCGAGGCAAAATTTTTGCGTTAAAATGTATCGCTAGTCGGATTTATCGTTAATTGATGCCATCGTTGGTCGAGGGTCCACTGTATTATCATTATTATTATTATTATTATTATTATTATTATTATTGTTATTATTATATGGGAAAGTTAGTTTCATCATGAGTATAATGGAACAAGATGAGCAGTTAATTTTCTGTGGGAGTTTGAGGAAGACTAGAAGAACTCTGACAGAGTTAGATGAGCTGGTTAAGTTTAGAATAGCATAGTGTTGGTTTAATTACATTTGCAAGATCAGATGTTTATTAACCCTTTGAGGGTCGACAGTCCCTCTCCGAAACTCGTTCTCAGGGTCGGCCAAATTTCAAAAAAAAAAAAAATTATTTTTTCTTATGAAAAAATAGAGTTTTCTTTTCTAAACATTATAGGATAAACAAAAAAATTTTACCATCAATACTTACGGAGATATGGATGCATGAAGTTTGCAGAAAATGAGCCACGTATGGCAACAGCGGCGACTGCCGCTCACCCGGTAAACTTTGATTTACTTGTATTTGAAGGTTTGTTGTTTTTTTCACTATTTTATTTTTTCACATAACTTATGTGGCCTATGAGACCAAAGTAAGGTGCAATGTACATATATACACTCGTTGTATACAACACAATAAGCACACAAACATAATTATCAATATATTGTTTACAAAACTTGTTTACAAAAACAAACAATACAAAACATTTTTTATTATTATTGTTCTATAATATATATACCAATATACAGTCACTGAACATATTCCTATTAGTTCTGCAGCTTGTGGAACTCAGAAACATGGTGTCATACACAATGGTGTTTTATCTTTCTCCCTCATTCTATCTCTTTCAATCTGTCTCTCTCTTTCTATCTGTCTGTCTATCTCTGTCTCACAGGTACACATAAATACAAGTATACATAGTATAAATTTCCTAGGATAACCCAAGAAATCCAGACAAAGTGCTATACTCTGCTTGAAGATGTGAGTAAAAGTGATGACACAGTCTTGTGGCTCTCTGAGACAGAGAGCTAGACGGATAGACAGATAGACAGGGAGCTTGACAGACAGACAAATAGACAGACAGAAATGTTAGTGTACCAGTACCAGTGTACTAGTGTTCCACCCTCCTCCTCCTCTTCTTCCTCTTCCTCCTCTTCCCCCTACTCTTCCTCCTCTTCCCCCTACTCTTCCTCATACTCTTCCTCTTCCTCCTCTTCCTCTTCCTCCTACTCTTCCTCTTCCTCCTCCTCCTCTTCCTCCTCCTCCTCTTCTTCCTCTTCCTCCTACTCTTCCTCCTCCTCCTCTTCTTCCTCTTCCTCCTCTTCCCCCTAATCTTCCTCCTACTATTCCTCTTCCTCCTACTCTTCCTCCTCCTCCTCTTCTTCCTCTTCCCCCTACTCCTTCTCCTCCTCGTCCATAGTGTAAATTACAAGGAGTCGGCAGCTGTCAAAGTGACATATTGGCTCATTACTCTTTCCCCCTCCGGCCTGTCAAAACAATGGGGTCGGATGCTGCTTCCCCTCCTCCATTCTATCTAATTATCTTTCTCCCTCATTCTATCTGTCTGTCTATCTCTGTCTCACAGGTACACATAAATACAAGTATACATAGTATAAATTACCTAGGATAACCCAAGAAACCCAGACAAAGTGCTATACTCTGCTTGAAGATGTGAGTAAAAGTGATGACGCAGTCTTGTGGCTCTCTGAGACAGAGAGCTAGATGGATAGACAGGGAGCTTGACAGACAGGCAAATAGACAGACAGAAATGTTAGTATACCAGCAAAAACAAAGGGAGGGCGATGTTCATCTCATCTTTTGGCATCAGCTCTACCCTCATTTACCCTCATCAAACGTCAGCACTTATCAGATGTTATCTCCCCTTATCTTGTTACTGTCATGGGTGAACATTTATTATTACATATTATTATTATTACCTATTATTATTATTATGTATTATTATTATTATGTATTATTATTATTATGTATTATTATTATTATGTATTATTATTATGTATTATTGTTAACATTACGTATTCTTCTTCTTCCTCCTCCTCCTCCTCTTCCTCCTCCTCCTCCTCCTCCTCCTCCTCCTCCTCTTCTTCCTCCTCCTCCTCCTCTTCTTCTTCCTCCTCCTCCTCCTCTTCTTCTTCCTCCTCCTCCTCCTCCTCCTCCTCCTCCTCCTCCTCCTCCTCCTCCTCCTCTGCCTCCTCCTCCTCTTGCCTCCTCCTCCTCTGCCTCCTCCTCCTCTGCCTCCTCCTCCTCCTCCATTCTTGGAACAAGTTTGAAGAGCTTGTAGTTCATAATCACTATCATTATCATCACCAATGCTCACATCTGAGTCTGGGATTTTGGAAAATAGGAGTTTCCTCTTTGATTCTGGTACAACTGAACCACGGCCCAGCACCAGAGGTGGAAGGCTGTGGGTTGTCTGGGTTTTCCTCACTATTACCCATATTATGGTCATTAGTTTCGGTCAAAACCTCACCAGAACCTTGAAACTCATCTTCACTGTCACTTCCATCTGTATTAGAACTGTCACTGGGGAACAAAAGTGTCCCAATTCGCCGAGGAGTGAGGAACTTCTTACCGCAGGGCACGGTGGAAATTGTGTACTATGATGGCATTCCCACAATGCACCACTGGGTGCCAGATTTTTTTCCTACTGCGCACACCCACCACACAGACCCATTCTCTCACATCTAGGCTTATCAGCCTTTTCCTGCGAGATTTGAGGCCGCTAGAATTTATGCGTACTAGTACGTCAAAACCCCCTACGCGTAAGACGTACTAGTACGACCAAAACCCTCAAAGGGTTAACAATAGCTCTAAATAGATATCAGATTTTGGAAATGTAACCTTTGCCTTTATAGAGTATTTAAGCTACTGGAATGCATCAAAATCCTTGAAATGCCTAAATATTTTAAGGTGATGTGTTTGGACCAACATTGGAAGGCATCTCTGTGGAGCACTCTCAGGTATTTGGTGGCAGATACTTCAGGAACACTGACGGTGTGGCCTTCAACTTCGGAGCAACACTCTGGACCCTTCACTACCTCAGACTCACAAACCAGGTACTGTATACAGATGTTTCTTGACTTATGATAGTTTGGCTTATGATATTTTCGACTTATGATGGGGCTGTCGGAACATAGCGCCCATCATAAGTCAAGAAGCACCTGTCCATACAGGAATGTGCTCTGGCAAACCCATCGGAAGACGAGTACGAACGTAATTTTTTTTTTTTAACAAGTCGGCCATCTCCCACCGAGGCAGGGTAACCCAAAAAGAAAGGAAATCCCCCAAAAGAAAATACTTTCATCATCATTCAACACTCTCACCACACTCACACATTATCACTGTTTTTGCAGAGGTGCTCAGAAAACAACAGTTTAGAAGTATATATGTATAAAGATACACAACATATCCCTCCAAACTGCCAATAAATAGGTAAATAAATAATGTTGCTGAATAAGTAAATAAATAATTACTGTAACTAAATAGTACCAGTATTGAAAAATAAATGAATACAAGTTATGGACTTGCTGCCTTCATGCTGGATAATTATTTTAAATTTCATCTCCAAAGTAATTACTTTTGTGCTCTTACAAGGTTGAAATATTGTAAGCAGAGAAGGACCTTTATTTACTCACCTACTCAATATTCCTTTTCATTTTTTTAACATGCCAACAGTGGAAGTAGAAAAGAATTCTTCCTCCATAAGCCATGCATATCATAAGAAGCGACTAAAATGCCAGGAGCAAAGGGCTAGTAACCCCTTTTCCTGTATAAATTATTAAGTGTAAAAAGGAAAACTTTTGTTTTTCTTTTTGGGTCACCCTGCCTCAGTGTGACATGGCCTGTTTGTTAAAAAAAAAAAATAAAGAAATAAAAAATGTATTCTTCTTCATCGTTCAACAAACCAGCCATATCCTGGAGTTTACCTGGAGAGAGTTTCGGGGGTCAACGCCCCCGCGGCCCGGTCTGTGACCAGGCCCACTGAAGAATTTTTTTTTTTTTTTCAACAAGTCGGCCGTCTCCCACCGAGGCAGGGTGACTCAAAAAGAAAGAAAATCCCCAAAAAGAAAATACTTTCATCATCATTCAACACTTTCACCACACTCACACATTATCACTGTTTTTGCAGAGGTGCTCAGAATACAACAGTTTAGAAGCATATACATATAAAGATACACAACATATCCCTCCAAACTGCCAATATCCCAAACCTCTCCTTTAAAGTGCAGGCATTGTACTTCCCATTTCCAGGACTCAAGTCCGACTATATGAAAATAACCGTTTCCCTGAATCCCTTCACTAAATATTACCCTGCTCACACTCCAACAGATCGTCAGGTCCCAAATACCATTCGTCTCCACTCCTATCTAACACACTCATGCACGCTTGTTGGAAGTCCAAGCCCCTCGCCCACAAAACCTCCTTTACCCCCTCTCTTATGTTGTATTATCATTAATTAAGATATACGCTGTATTCAAGTTTCATATACAGCATCTCCTCACTTAACGATGGAGTTCTGTTCCTGAGATCACGTCGTTAAACAAATTCGTTGCTAATTGAGGAGCATACTATAGTGGTAGCGAGTTTGTGTCAAACATCTTAGATATTGTTTTAATATTACCTTTGCACCATTTATAATATTTCTGGTACATTTTTAAATGTTTATGCAGCAGTGTACTGTATATTGAAATAAACAGAATAGAGGAAATCGGCTCTAATGTACATTATTTAGTTATGAATATTGGTCAGAGAGCCCGTCGTAAGTCCGAGGCGTCGATAAGCGAGTACATCGGTAAGTGTGGAGAGGCAATATTCTACCTTGTCATTATTTACAATCCATCCCAGTTCCACTGTCAACCTTAGTGTTCTATCCTGTGGTCACACTCAACAACCTGTCTCTGCAGCTGGTTGTGTCAGAAGCACTGGAGGCTTTCGACTACCTTGCTGTCCAGCTGGCTGGGTTGCTATGGCGCACTTCCAACGGTGGCTTCAGCATGTGGCGATTCACTCCCCCGAGTGTATGGTATGTCTACCAACTTTTTTAAATATTTTTTCCAACATGCTGACCATCTCTGACCAAGGCAGGGTGACCTAAAAAGAAAAACAAAAATTTTTTTTTTTTAAATTAAGTAATTTATACAGGAGAAGGGGTTATTAGCCCCACAAATACAAACTTTCCTAGGTAGTAGGTTGGTAGACAGCAACTGCCCAGGGAGGTACTACCATCCTGTGGTAGTAGGTTGGTAGACAGCAACCACCCAGGGAGGTACTACCATCCTGTGGTAGTAGGTTGGTAGACAACAACCACCCAGGGAGGTACTACCATCCTGTGGTAGTAGGTTGGTAGACAGCAACTGCCCAGGGAGGTACTACCATCCTATGGTAGTAGGTTGGTGGACAACAACTGCCCAGGGAGGTACTACCATCCTGTGGTAGTAGGTTGGTAGACAGCAACTGCCCAGGGAGGTACTACCATCCTGTGGTAGTAGGTTGGTAGACAGCAACCACCCAGGGAGGTACTACCATCCTGTGGTAGTAGGTTGGTAGACAGCAACCGCCCAGGGTGGTACTACCATCCTGTGGTAGTAGGTTGGTAGACAACCACCACCCAGGGTGGTACTACCATCCTGTGGTAGTAGGTTGGTAGACAGCAACTGCCCAGGGTGGTACTACCATCCTGTGGTAGTAGGTTGGTAGACAGCAACTGCCCAGGGAGGTACTACTATCCTGTGGTAGTAGGCTGGTAGACAGCAACCACCCAGGGAGGTACTACTGTCCTGCCAAGTGAGTGTAAAACGAAAGCCTGTAATTGTTTTACATGATGGTAGGATTGCTGGTGTCCTTTTGTCTGTCTCATAAACATGCAAGATTTCAGGTATGTCTTGCTACTTCTACTTACACTTAGGTCACACTACACATACATGTACAAGCATATATATACATACACCCCTTTGAGTTTTCTTCTATTTTCTTTCTAGTTCTAGTTCTTGTTTATTTCCTTTTATCTCCATGGGGAAGTGGAACAGAATTCTTCCTCCATAAGCCATGCGTGTTGTAAGAGGCAACTAAAATGCCAGGAGCAAGGGGCTAGTAACCCCTTCTCCTGTATATGTTACTAAATATAAAAGGAGAAACTTTCGTTCTTCCTTTTGGGCCACCCCGCCTTGGTGGGATACTGCTGGTTTGTTGAAAGAAAGAAAAGAAGAAATACAAACTTTATTTCAATAATGTGGAATACAGTTTATTATACAATTTGGATGATTGACATAAATTACTAGTATATAGAAAGCCCCTAGATATGCATATCATTTTGGGCAGCCGTATAACTAAATTATGGTTACATGTATGTGAGGCTAGGTAGTAGGTTGGTAGACAGCAGCCACCCAGGGAGGTACTACCATCCTGTGGTAGTAGGTTGGTAGACAGCAGCCACCCAGGGAGGTACTACCATCCTGTGGTAGTAGGTTGGTAGACAGCAGCCACCCAGGGAGGTACTACCATCCTGTGGTAGTAGGTTGGTAGACAGCAGCCACCCAGGGAGGTAATACCATCCTGTGATAATAGGTTGGTAGACAGCAGCCACCCTACCATCCTGTGGTAGTAGGTTGGTAGACAGCAGCCACCCAGGGAGGTACTACCATCCTGTGGTAGTAGGTTGGTAGACAGCAGCCACCCAGGGAGGTACTACCATCCTGTGGTAGTAGGTTGGTAGACAGCAACCACCCAGGGAGGTACTACCATCCTGTGGTAGTAGGTTGGTAGACAGCAGCCACCCAGGGAGGTACTACCGTCCTGTGGTAGTAGGTTGGTAGACAGCAGCCACCCAGGGAGGTACTACCATCCTGTGGTAGTAGGTTGGTAGACAGCAGCCACCCAGGGAGGTAATACCATCCTGTGGTAGTAGGTTGGTAGACAGCAGCCACCCAGGGAGGTACTACCATCCTGTGGTAGTAGGTTGGTAGACAGCAGCCACCCAGGGAGGTACTACCATCCTGTGGTAGTAGGTTGGTAGACAGCAGCCACCCAGGGAGGTAATACCATCCTGTGGTAGTAGGTTGGTAGACAGCAGCCACCCAGGGAGGTAATACCATCCTGTGGTAGTAGGTTGGTAGACAGCAGCCACCCAGGGAGGTAATACCATCCTGTGGTAGTAGGTTGGTAGACAGCAGCCACCCAGGGAGGTAATACCATCCTGTGGTAGTAGGTTGGTAGACAGTAGCTACCCTGGGAGGTAATACCATCCTGTGGTAGTAGGTTGGTAGACAGCAGCCACCCAGGGAAGTAATACCATCCTGTGGTAGTAGGTTGGTAGACAGCAACCACCCAGGGAGGTAATACCATCCTGTAGTAGTAGGTTGGTAGACAGCAACCACCCAGGGAGGTAATACCATCCTGTGGTAGTAGGTTGGTAGACAGCAACCACCCAGGGAGGTAATACCATTCCATGGTAGTAGGTTAGTAAACACCAGCTACCCAGGGAGGCAATACTGTCCTGTGGTAGTAGGTTAGTAGATAGCAACCACCCAGGGAGGTAATACTGTCCTGTGGTAGTAGGTTAGCAGACAGCAACTACCCAGGGAGGTAATACCATCCTGTGATAGTAGGTTAGTAGACAGCTACCACCCAGGGAGATAATGCTGTCCTGTGGTAGTAGGTTAGTAGACAGCAACCACCCAGGGAGGTAATACCGTCCTGTGGTAGTAGGTTGGTAGACAGCAACCACCCAGGGAGGTACTGCCGTCCTGTGGTAGTAGGTTGGTAGACAGCAACCACCCAGGGAGGTATTAATGTTCTGTGGTAGTAGTTTGGTAGACAGCAACCACCCAGGGAGGTACTACTGTCCTGTGGTAGTAGGTTAGTAGACAGCAACCACCCAGGGAGGTACTACCGTCCTGTGGTAGTAGGTTGGTAGACAGCAACCACCCAGGGAGGTACTACCGTCCTGTGGTAGTAGGTTAGTAGACAGCAACCACCCAGGGAGGTACTACCATCCTGTGGTAGTAGGTTGGTAGACAGCAACCACCCAGGGAGGTACTACCGTCCTGTGGTAGTAGGTTGGTAGACAGCAACCACCCAGGGAGGTACTACCATCCTGTGGTAGTAGGTTGGTAGACAGCAACCACCCAGGGAGGTACTACCATCCTGTGGTAGTAGGTTAGTAGACAGCAACCACCCAGGGAGGTACTACTGTCCTGTGGTAGTAGGTTAGTAGACAGCAACCACCCAGGGAGGTAATTCTGTCCTGTGGTAGTAGGTTAGTAGACAGCAACCACCCAGGGAGGTAATACCGTCCTGTGGTAGTAGGTTAGTAGACAGCAACCACCCAGGGAGATAATGCTGTCCTGTGGTAGTAGGTTAGTAGACAGCAACCACCCAGGGAGGTAATAACGTCCTGTGGTAGTAGGTTAGTAGACAGCAACCACCCAGGGAGATAATACTGTCCTGTGGTAGTAGGTTAGTAGACAGCAACCACCCAGGGAGGTAATAATGTCCTGTGGTAGTAGGTTAGTAGACAGCAACCACCCAGGGAGGTAATACTGTCCTGTGGTAGTAGGTTAGTAGACAGCAACCACCCAGGGAGGTAATACTGTCCTGTGGTAGTAGGTTAGTAGACAGCAACCACCCAGGGAGGTAATACTGTCCTGTGGTAGTAGGTTAGTAGACAGCAACCACCCAGGGAGGTAATACTGTCTTGTGGTAGTAGGTTAGTAGACAGCAACCACCCAGGGAGGTAATACTGTCTTGTGGTAGTAGGTTAGTAGACAGCAACCACCCAGGGAGGTAATAACGTCCTGTGGTAGTAGGTTAGTAGACAGCAACCACCCAGGGAGGTAATACTGTCTTGTGGTAGTAGGTTAGTAGACAGCAACCACCCAGGGAGGTAATACTGTCCTGTGGTAGTAGGTTAGTAGACAGCAACCACCCAGGGAGGTAATACTGTCCTGTGGTAGTAGGTTGGTAGATAGCAACCACCCAGGGAGGTAATACTGTCCTGTGGTAGTAGGTTGGTAGATAGCAACCACCCAGGGAGGTAATAACGTCCTGTGGTAGTAGGTTAGTAGACAGCAACCACCCAGGGAGGTAATACTGTCCTGTGGTAGTAGGTTAGTAGACAGCAACCACCCAGGGAGGTAATACTGTCCTGTGGTAGTAGGTTAGTAGACAACAGCCACCCAGAGAAGTACTACCATCCTGCTAAGTGAGTGTACGACGGAAATCTGTAGCTGTTTTACATCGTGGTAAGATCTGTCTCTACACGGGATGTATACCTTGCTATTTTTTACTGTCTACTTACTGCTAAATCACACGGCCGATTAGGCACGAAAAAGAAAAACTTTCACCATCATTCACTCCATCACTGCTTGCCAGAAGGGTGCTTTCTACAGTTTTTACTGCAACATTAACACCCCTCCTTCAGAGTGCAGGCACTGTACTTATCTTACTGCATAAATGTTACTTTGCTCACACTCCAACAGCACGTCAAGTATTCACACAAAACCTCCTTTACCCCCTCCCTCCAACCCTTCCTAGGCCGACCCCTACCCCGCCTTCCTTCCACTACAGACTGATACACTCTTGAAGTCATTCTGTTTCGCTCCATTCTCTCTACATGTCCGAACCACCTCAACAACCCTTCCTCAGCCCTCTGGACAACAGTTTTGGTAATCCCGCACATCCTCCTAACTTCCAAACTACGAATTCTCTGCATTATATTCACACCACACATTGCCCTCAGACATGACATCTCCACTGCCTCCAGCCTTCTCCTCGCTGCAACATTCATCACCCACGCTTCACACCCATATAAGAGCGTTGGTAAAACTATACTCTCATACATTCCCCTCTTTGCCTCCAAGGACAAAGTTCTTTGTCTCCACAGACTCCTAAGTGCACCACTCACTCTTTTTCCCTCATCAATTCTATGATTCACCTCATCTTTCATAGACCCATCCGCTGACACGTCCACTCCCAAATATCTGAATACGTTCACCTCCTCCATACTCTCTCCCTCCAATCTGATATTCAATCTTTCATCACCTAATCTTTTTGTTATCCTCATAACCTTACTCTTTCCTGTATTCACCTTTAATTTTCTTCTTTTGCACACCCTACCAAATTCATCCACCAATCTCTGCAACTTCTCTTCAGAATCTCCCAAGAGCACAGTGTCATCAGCAAAGAGCAGCTGTGACAACTCCCACTTTGTGTGTGATTCTTTATCTTTTAACTCCACGCCTCTTGCCAAGACCCTCGCATTTACTTCTCTTACAACCCCATCTATAAATATATTAAACAACCACGGTGACATCACACATCCTTGTCTAAGGCCTACTTTTACTGGGAAAAAATTTCCTTCTTTCCTACATACTCTAACTTGAGCCTCACTATCCTCGTAAAAACTCTTCACTGCTTTCAGTAACCTACCTCCTACACCATACACTTGCAACATCTGCCACATTGCCCCCCTATCCACCCTGTCATACGCCTTTTCCAAATCCATAAATGCCACAAAGACCTCTTTAGCCTTATCTAAATACTGTTCACTTATATGTTTCACTGTAAACACCTGGTCCACACACCCCCTACCTTTCCTAAAGCCTCCTTGTTCATCTGCTATCCTATTCTCCGTCTTACTCTTAATTCTTTCAATTATAACTCTACCATACACTTTACCAGGTACACTCAACAGACTTATCCCCCTATAATTTTTGCACTCTCTTTTATCCCCTTTGCCTTTATACAAAGGAACTATGCATGCTCTCTGCCAATCCCTAGGTACCTTACCCTCTTCCATACATTTATTAAATAATTGCACCAACCACTCCAAAACTATATCCCCACCTGCTTTTAACATTTCTATCTTTATCCCATCAATCCCGGCTGCCTTACCCCCTTTCATTTTACCTACTGCCTCACGAACTTCCCCCACACTCACAACTGGCTCTTCCTCACTCCTACAAGATGTTATTCCTCCTTGCCCTATACACGAAATCACAGCTTCCCTATCTTCATCAACATTTAACAATTCCTCAAAATATTCCTTCCATCTTCCCAATACCTCTAACTCTCCATTTAATAACTCTCCTCTCCTATTTTTAACTGACAAATCCATTTGTTCTCTAGGCTTTCTTAACTTGTTAATCTCACTCCAAAACTTTTTCTTATTTTCAACGAAATTTGTTGATAACATCTCACCCACTCTCTCATTTGCTCTCTTTTTACATTGCTTCACCACTCTCTTAACTTCTCTCTTTTTCTCCATATACTCTTCCCTCCTTGCATCACTTCTACTTTGTAAAAACTTCTCATATGCTAACTTTTTCTCCCTTACTACTCTCTTTACATCATCATTCCACCAATCGCTCCTCTTCCCTCCTGCACCCACTTTCCTGTAACCACAAACTTCTGCTGAACACTCTAACACTACATTTTTAAACCTACCCCATACCTCTTCGACCCCATTGCCTATGCTCTCATTAGCCCATCTATCCTCCAATAGCTGTTTATATCTTACCCTAACTGCCTCCTCTTTTAGTTTCTAAACCTTCACCTCTCTCTTCCCTGATGCTTCTATTCTCCTTGTATCCCATCTACCTTTTACTCTCAGTGTAGCTACAACTAGAAAGTGATCTGATATATCTGTGGCCCCTCTATAAACATGTACATCCTGAAGTCTACTCAACAGTCTTTTATCTACCAATACATAATCCAACAAACTACTGTCATTTCGCCCTACATCATATCGTGTATACTTATTTATCCTCTTTTTCTTAAAATATGTATTACCTATAACTAAACCCCTTTCTATACAAAGTTCAATCAAAGGGCTCCCATTATCATTTACACCTGGCACCCCAAACTTACCTACCACACCCTCTCTAAAAGTTTCTCCTACTTTAGCATTCAAGTCCCCTACCACAATTACTCTCTCACTTGGTTCAAAGGCTCCTATACATTCACTTAACATCTCCCAAAATCTCTCTCTCTCCTCTGCATTCCTCTCTTCTCCAGGTGCATACACGCTTATTATGACCCACTTCTCGCATCCAACCTTTACTTTAATCCACATAATTCTTGAATTTACACATTCATATTCTCTTTTCTCCTTCCATAACTGATCATTTAACATTACTGCTACCCCTTCCTTTGCTCTAACTCTCTCAGATACTCCAGATTTAATCCCATTTATTTCCCCCCACTGAAACTCTCCTACCCCCTTCAGCTTTGTTTCGCTTAGGGCCAGGACATCCAACTTCTTTTCATTCATAACATCAGCAATCATCTGTTTCTTGTCATCCGCACTACATCCACGCACATTTAAGCAACCCAGTTTTATAAAGTTTTTCTTCTTCTCTTTTTTAGTAATTGTATACAGGAGAAGGGGTTACTAGCCCATTGCTCCCGGCATTTTAGTCGCCTCATACGACACGCATGGCTTACGGAGGAAAGATTCTTTTCCACTTCCCCATGGACAATAGAAGAAATAAAAAAGAACAAGAGCTATTTAGAAAAAGGAGAAAAACCTAGATGTATGTATATATATATATGCATGTGCGTGTCTGTGAAGTGTGACCAAAGTGTAAGTAGGAGTAGCAAGATATCCCTGTTATCTTAGCGTGTTTATGAGACAGAAAAAGAAACCAGCAATCCTACCATCATGCAAAACAGTTACAGGTTTTTGTTTCACAGTCATCTGGCAGGACGGTAGTACTTCCCTGGGTGGTTGCTGTCTACCAACCTACTATTTCTACTTACTGCTATTTCTACTTCTCCATGTCCTCTTACATCCATGAGAAAATGGAAAAGAATTCTTCCTCTGTAAGTTTTGCATGTCATTAGAGGTGACTTAAATGCCATGAGCAAGGGGTTAGTAACCCATTCTGTATAAATTACCAAAATTTAAAAAGAAAAATTTTCATTTCTCATTTTAGGTCACCCTGCCTTGGTGGGATGTGGCCAGTTCGTTTAAAAAAATATGAGAATAAAAATACATTTACCATCACTTATTCTCTAGCTGTCTTTCTAGAAATACAGATGTCAAAATTCAAATGACCTTCCTTGAAGCAGTGTTCCCGCCCATCCTTGAAAGTACAATAATTCTTTTCTTTAGGTGGACTTGAGACCTGGGGGACGGAAATACAATTCCTGCACCCTAAAGGAGGAGTTTGGGATATTTGCTGCTTAAAGGGACATCTAAACTCTCATATGTTTGCACCTCTGGCAAGACAGTGATAACGTGAATGATGGTCAAAGTGTTTCTTTTTCGAGTCACCCTACCTCGGTAGGAGACAACCATGCTAAAAAAATATTTTTTGATTAATGAGATATTTATTGCAGCTATGTTGCACCTCACAGGAGCTCTATCAAGCTTGAGCATTGCTTAATATAAGCTTTTTTTTGGGGGGGTATTAATTTAGTTTACTGTAATTAAAAAGATTAGTGTAGAGGGAGGATATTTTTCATAATTATGGTAACTTGCTAATTTAGGTAATATTTGTCATTGTGATACAAATGATATTACTGAACCAATCTATAAAATTTCCAGGCTAACAGCAAAGGTTATCAACATTCTTCTGGCAGCACAGCACGAAGACTGGGAAAACTTATTATACATAGATCCAAAACTCATTCAGAAAGCTGTGAAGTTCCTGCTGAAGTATCAGAAACCTGATGGCAGCTTCAGAGAGGAAGGAGAAATAACCCTGGACAGTAAGGTGAACTTGCTTAAATTTTAGTTCCCAATTTTCTGTAGTTTCTTTTGGGTTATAAGTTGCAGTTACAGTTATCTTTGTATGATGGGATTTAAATGCATGTGGCCAAGGAAGGTAAAGTAGGTTCATGGCCTGACAGATGACTGATGGACACGTGGCCAACAGACATTTGACTGAAGGACAATTGGCCAAACGGACAGTAGACTGAACGAATAATTAGGTTAGGTTTGTTATTTTATAGCCCTTTTAATTTTATTTTTTTCTTGTTTTTAATGTTTGTTTAATCTTTCTTCTTTCAACACACCGGCCGTATCCCACCAAGGCGGGGTGGCCCAAAAGTTGAAACGAAAGTTTCTCCTTTTACATTTAGTAATATATACAGGAGAAGGGGTTACTAGCCCCTTGCTCCAGGCATTTTAGTTGCCTCTTACAACACGCATGGCTTACGGAGGAAGAATTCTGCTCCACTTCCCCATGGAGATAAGAGGAAATAAACAAGAACAAGAACTAGAAAGAAAATCGAAGAAAACCTAGAGGGGTGTGTATATACATATGCTTGTACATGTATGTGTAGTGTGACCTAAGTGTAAGTAGAAGTAGCAAGATGTACCTGAAATCTTGCATGTTTATGAAACAGACAAAAGACACCAGCAATCCTACCATCGTGTAAAACAATTACAGGCTTTCGCTTTACACTCACTTGGCAGGACGATAGTACCTCCCTGGGCGGTTGCTGTCTACCAATCTTCTACATAGGATGTTTGTTTAATGTTTGGACATATATCCATTAGGTGTTATGTCCATCAGTGAAGCATTTGGTCAAATGTCCTTCAGTGATATATCCATCTGAGAAGTATCTGTCGGCCAAATGTCTAGGAGACAATAGGCTGCAGTGCATATTTTTATCAGGGTAATATTTGTCAAGTTAAGTCATCAAGATAACATTTGTTGGGATTTCATTACGAATAGTGCGAGAACTTTAAATGATCTTGTAAGCTTCGCTATACTATATATCTCCTTTATAGAGTAATAATAAGATATTATCTCCTTTATAGTATAATAACAAAGTATTAAAATGACCCCAATGCAAATAAGTCACTCTGTCTGACTTTTTTGGGTTATTCTGGGTTCTCTATACATATGCTAATTACATATGATAATTTATGTAGCTGTATTTGTGTATACCTGAGTAAACTTACTTACTTACTATACAGGTAGACACCACTTTACAGTGCTTCACTTTCCTGTATTTAGCTAATACAACGGCCTTCAGCTGTTTCCGTTCTTTATTTATTCAGACTTCTTATAATAGATACATATAGCATTCATTATAAGCTAAG
The DNA here is from genome assembly GCF_038502225.1 of Cherax quadricarinatus. Lineage (NCBI taxonomy): Eukaryota > Metazoa > Arthropoda > Malacostraca > Decapoda > Parastacidae > Cherax > Cherax quadricarinatus. The sequence continues at coordinate 4,842,657 of NC_091380.1, forward strand.
GACAGAAGCATTTTTAGGTAATTAATGTGTGTACAATATATGCAATTTTTAGGCCTAGCTCTGTTGTTCACTTAGTATATGAAAGTGTAAACATATTATCATGTTTACACATGTTATATGCATTTGAAAGTGAAAAAAAAGGGCTATGTTTCACTTTACAGCAGTAGCCCAGAACCTAACCTGCTGTATAAGAGGGGCCCTACAGTAGCCCAGAACCTAACCTGCTGTATAAGAGGGGCCCTACAGTAGCCCAGAACCTAACCTGCTGTATAAGAGGGGCCCTACAGTAGCCCAGAACCTAACCTGCTGTATAAGAGGTGCCCTACAGTAGCCCAGAACCTAACCTGCTGTATAAGAGGGGCCCTACAGTAGCCCAGAACCTAACCTGCTGTATAAGAGGTGCCCTACAGTAGCCCAGAACCTAACCTGCTGTATAAGAGGAGCCCTACAGTAGCCCAGACCCTAACCTGCTGTATAAGAGGTGCCCTACAGTAGCCCAGAACCTAACCTGCTGTATAAGAGGGGCCCTACAGTAAGAGAGGTGCCCTACAGTAGCCCAGAACCTAACCTGCTGTATGTACAGTAAGAACCTAACCTGCTGTATGCCCTACAGTAGCCCAGAACCTAACCTGCTGTATAAGAGGTGCCCTACAGTAGCCCAGAACCTAACCTGCTGTATAAGAGGGGCCCTACAGTAGCCCAGAACCTAACCTGCTGTATAAGAGGGGCCCTACAGTAGCCCAGAACCTAACCTGCTGTATAAGAGGGGCCCTACAGTAGCCCAGAACCTAACCTGCTGTATAAGAGGGGCCCTACAGTAGCCCAGAACCTAACCTGCTATAGAAGAGGGGCCCTACAGTACCCTGGAACCTAATCTGCTTTATAAGTGGGACCCCCTTCCTCCTGAGCAGCTGCTGCTGCTGCTGATGGTGAACAGTTGCTGTTGCTACTGCTGCTGAGTAATTGCTGCTGAACTGCTGCTGCTGAGCAGCTGTTGTTTCTGCTGCTATTGCTGAGCAGCTCCTGCTGCTACTGAGCTACTGTTGCTGCCACTGTTTCTCCTGAGCTGTTGCTGCTGAGCAGCTGCTACTGCTGCTGAGCAGCTGTTCCTGATGCTGCTGAGCAGCTACTGCTGCTGCTCCTGCTGATCAGCTGTTGCTGCTTCTGCTAAGCAGCTTCTGAGCTGCTGCTGAGCAGCTCATGCTGCTCCTGCTGAGCTGCTCTTGCTGCTAGGCAGCTGCTTCTGCTGCTGCTGTGGAGCAGCTGCTCCTCATACTGCTGAGGCACTTCTGCTGCTGCTCAGCTGTTGTTGCTACTGCTGCTACTTCTGCTGAGCTGCTGCTGCTGAGCAGCTGCAGCTGGTGCTGCTGAGAAGCTGCTGCTACTGCTGAACAGCTGCTGCTACTGTCCTAACCATTATTTTTAAAAGTTGTGAAGGGGTAAACCAGTGGAAGGTCTCGGTCAGGTGACCAAAAGCTCCAGCTGTGGGTCATCATATGACCAAGACCCACATCAGGAAACACTTGTCCTGTTACATGACAAACCTAATACCTACCATCTTTTGTGTTGGTATGACTGTAAATGGTGCAGGTTGGACCGGAACATCGTCATAACCATCTCCCCTGTGCAGGTTATTTGTGTGTTTTATTTCTGCAATATGGAATACAGTATACAGTGGAACCTTGGTATTCGAACAGGTCTGTACTCAAAAAATTCGGTACTCGAACACTTTGTTTGGTAAAAAAAAATCGCTTGATAGTCACTTGTTTGCTCGGCACTTGACCAAATAAACACAACCCGCCAGAACATGTGTGTCAGTTTTCCTGCAGCTGATAATGAAAGTGTTTTCTTTTTGGGGATTTTCTTTCTTTTTGGGTCACCCTGCCTTGTTGGGAGACGGCCAACTTGTTGAAAAGAAAAAAAAAGCCTTTCAGTCCAGAACTCCACTGAACTTCACTGTAAACTATTTCGTGTTTCTTTGTATTTTTTGGTGTTTTTTATATTGTATGAATAAGTCACCATGAGGGCTAAGAAGATTATTGATAACAGCCAACCAAAAAGAAAATTGGATAGAGCGTGTTTGCCCTGATGTAAACACCACCTCCTTCTCCATATAATATGGCTTTTATTATTATTTTTGGCATGCTTATTGTGCTTCTAGGTTATGTATTGTGTTTCTGATATCAAGTTGGAATAAATGAGATAGATGGATAACCTTTTTTACTAATATTAGCGTAATTACACAACATTCTATTTCTTGAACATCAGCAAAAATCGAACATTTCTGCTAATTTGAGCTCAATTTCAAGGTACTGTAAACCATTCCAAGTCTGTAAACCATTCCAAGTCTGTAAACCATTCCAAGTCTGTAAACCATTCCAAGTCTGTAAACCATTCCAAGTCTGTAAACCATTCCAAGTCTGTAAACCATTCCAAGTCTGTAAACCATTCCAAGTCTGTAAACCATTCCAAGTCTGTAAACCATTCCAAGTCTGTAAACCATTCCAAGTCTGTAAACCATTCCAAGTCTGTAAACCATTCCAAGTCTGTAAACTATTCCAAGTCTGTAAACCATTCCAAGTCTGTAAACCATTCCAAGTCTGTAAACCATTCCAAGTCTGTAAACCATTCCAAATCATCTCTATTTTTGCAATATATCTTTCATTCTATTAAATGAGATCAAGAAAATGAGAATACAATCATAAATACCATACAAAAATAAACCACAGAGTCGCTGTAAGTGTATTTTGGGGGGTTTGAAACAGATTAATAATTTACATTATTCCTTATGGGAAAAATTCGTTCAGAACTGGAACAGATCAGCACTCGAACAGCCCTCAGAAACAAACTAAGTTCGAGTACCGAGGTTCCATTGTATTTTAAAATTAGGTTGGCATATGAACTACTTTATAGAAAGTCCCTTGTTATGCAAGATATTTCAGACAGCTGTATTTATTGGAAACTGTTATTAATTTTAATTTTTTATTTTTTAGATGAAGAAAACCCAGAAGGCATCATCTGTACCTCTGACAGCTCTGGTGACTATTGTTATCCACAACAGCCTAAGTTCTCTACAAGGAACAACTCGAACAAATGCCGTTGATGCTCGTTCACGAGCCATAAGGTATGCTATCATGGTTTATAAAGTTTATTGTATATATAAGTGGAGCTAGTATTGGGATCCAAATGGTATACTGCCTATAGTAACAGTACGATAGTTAGCTGGACTTGAGTCCTGGAGGTGGGAAGTACAGTGCCTGCACTCTAAAGGAAGCGTTGGGGATATTTTGTTTTAGAGGGACACCTAAACTGTCATATCTGTGCACCTCTGGCAGGACAGTAATAGTGTGAATGATGGTGAAAGTGTTTTTTTGGGGTCACCTTGCCTCAGTGGAAGACAGCCAGCATGTTAAAAAACTTAAAACTTAAATAAAAACAGTATAAAAGTTCATTTATTTATCGCAGATTCTGTGGCAGTGCTGAATAACTCACGTGGATTTTGCACTTTTTTCTGAATATAACATTAACTTATTTTCTGTGTTTGCAGCTTTCTTGAGTCTCATCTAATGTATTTAGACGATTGCTACCACGTTGCAATAAGCGCTTATGCCCTCACATTAATGGGGAGTCCTATAGCAGAAACTGCTGCAGTTATGTTGAACAAGAAGAAGAAGTCTTTAGGTACGTATGAGATGCTGTGTATTACTGGTAAATGTCGCATAAAATTTTAGTAACACAGTTGTAAATAATTCATGGAACTGGTGGGATTTGAACCCGTGGAAAACCAGTCCTAAAAGTAGCAGGCCAGTGTGCTAACCACTATACCATACCAATCTATGTGAGTTATCTAATTATATCTCTTTACTCCTAGAATGGTTTTTATGGGCCCCAGTGGGACCCCAGCACAGCTGTTTACAGACAAATTTCACACCAAAATATTGGCATGAAAATTTACATAGTAGTCAAAGTGGAGCCGATGCTAGCTATCCTAGGAGTATAGAAATACATGTATGTCTAGTTGGATGAATCACATAGACTGGTATGGTGCAGCTAGTTGTAGGACTGACTCCCCGTGAGTTCAAATTCCACTTGTTTCCCGTGTTATTAAATGCCACATTGCATTTAGAGGTTAATTTACTATCAACTGAAAGAGAAGAAAAGAAGAACTTTATCAGAGAATTAAATTTAAAATGCAATTCAAAGAGAAATGCTACTGGCATAATTCTGTTATATTTTTATAAGTTTTTGTGGCACTGTTTCACAAAATTTAAACTTACCAAGAAATAGCATTGATTAGCCCTTTCAGGGTTAAACTTGTTCTCAGGGTCAAAAATTTTTCAGAAAAAACAATTATTTTTCCTTATGAAATGATAGAGAATCTTTTCCCGATCATAATGACACCAAAAGTATGAAATTTGATGGAAAACTTCCAGAATTATGCTCTCGCGAAGTTAGCGGTCTCACTGATGTTTACACATCAGCTATTTTGCCCATGTTTGAGCCCTATTTTCGGCCATTTCCTGTGTACTAGTTGACAAAAATCATATTTATTTCGCTAGAACTCCATTTTTTCTATCAAGTGAGTACAAGAAACCACCCATTTACCAATTTCAACTATCCAATAAAGTGGTTAGAAATTGGTAATTTTGCCAATTTCACACAAATTTCAGAAGATGCCAATTTCCAAATAGGGTCCAGAATAAACAAGACAGACATTCCTGGCACTAAAATAACATTTCCTCTGTTCATTAGTCACGTCCCCAGGCCCCTCTTATATTTCTTTTGATTTCCACTTTGAATTTTTATTCTCACAAAAAATAGAAGATTTACTGTTATGCAGACTACTGCATTAGTGTAGAAATGATATAAATAATATCAGCGCACTTGTGAAAGAATATTAGACTCACCAGTTGACGTGTATTGGACTCTTGACATGATTTGTTTACTTTTGAACTTTGGTAAAAATCAAATATTTCTGCTACTTTGAGCTCAATTTCAAGGTACTTTTCATTGTGAAACCAATCAAAATCATCTCAATTTCTGTAATATGTCTTCCATTCTATAAAATGAGACCAGAAAAACTAGAATACAACCATAAATACCATACGAAAATACACTGCAAAGTCGCTGTTTTAATCCAAAAACACGGTCAAGTTTTTTTTTTTTTTTTTCTCATTACACACTGTGTGCTGCAGGATTTTTTTATACTGTGCACACTGACCACCCTCTGTAATTAGTATTTTACTACATGTAAACCACACAATAACCAAATTCTGTAAACTCAGCATTGTAATCCTTATAGAGAATAAACTTTTAGTAGACTCATTCTTTCATATATAGGCCTACCAGCTTTCTCTTGCTAGATTTGAAGACGCTAGAATTTAGGCGTTCTAGTACGTCAATAACCCTGGTGCGTAAGCCGTACTACTACATCGAAAACCCTGAAAGGGTTAATGCACTCACATACACACATTCACACACACTTACATCTTCACACAAACACACACACACACTCACACCATAGTGGAGGCAGGATCCATACATAACTTTAAAAAGAGGTACAGTAAAGCTCATGGACCAAGGAGAAAGTGAACCTAGTAGCAACCAGTGAAGAGGTGGGGCCAGGAGCTGTGAATGACCAGTAGGTGAATACACTCAATGACCAGTAGGTGAATACACTCAATGACCAGTAGGTGAATACACTCACCTACACTTACACAAATACACAAACACATGCACACACAAATTTGCACTCAAATTCTTTAATTCACTTGACTTGTGTGTGAATAACTTTCTGCATCCACTAATTGACAGGTGACATGACTTACTGGTCACGTACACCCATCAAAACACACTTAAGACGTCAAGAAAATAACCAGAGAGGATTTCTTTTGCCGCGGGAGCCTGAGCAATGGGATGCACATGCAGTAGAGACAACGAGCTATGCTCTTCTGGTCTTCCTGGTCAAGGACGGCATAACATTCGAAACGGAAAAGATCATGAGATGGCTCAATGCTATAAGGGATTGGGACTGTGCCTTTATATCCACTGTGGTGAGTATTATCTGAATTTGACTCAAGAAATCGTAATAACACAATTGCAAACAAACTATGGATGGGTCCAAACCTCGCCTGTTCCATGGTTTGTTTACTGCATATGTTTTCAAAGTTTGACAGATTTGATGGTATGCTAAAGTGACAAGTGGATGAATAAGACACTTATGCAATACAAGTACCATCCGACTTACAACCTGCTTGACATACAACCACTCGTACTTATGACCGTAAGTCTGGCAGCATATACAGTAGTAAAATATTTAGTAAAAAGTAACATACGATACTATGAAGGTACTTTATATAGCAAAGGTTTGACATTATGCCCAACCCAATATGTCGGTAATTTTCTAAGGTTCAGCTTGTGTCCATTTTGACTTACGACCAGTTGGTCGGAACCAAGTTCGGTCGTAAGTCAGATGGTACTTATACTTGGGTATCTGTATTGTGGAGATGCACAGCATGCTAATGGCTTTCTTTTGTACTTAACAGTATTTTATTACATGTAAACTACATTATGTATATTGCACAAAAGAAATGAAGTTGTATTGTAATAATTGGCTTTATCAATCCAATACAGAAAATAATATCTCGTACTTTAATCTTCGTGTCTTCCATCATCTCCAGTATTATTCTCTGTATTGGATTAAGTTACTGGTTGATGCAACATCTCCACTATAAAAAAGGCCAAAGTGTTGCACAAGCATCAGATATGATACAGAAGATGTGACCACAGTGAAGTCTTTTATTATACAACATTGTACCCAGCACTGGGCTTTTTCAAGTACATCACACACATCATGGACTTGAAAAAACCCTCTGTTTTGTGCAGTATTATACAAATAAAGGACTTCACTATGATCGTGACTTCTTTACTTACTGTTGATAGCTTACCAGTGTCTCCACCACTATGCTAATTTTTTCAGGATACACTCGTGGCAATGCAAGCTTTAGCCGAGTATGCATTCCGGGCACGACTGCGGGATGTGACAGATATGGAATGTACGGTAGAAGTTACTGCCCAGCCCTTGCAGCAATATCACATCTCCATTGATAATAGTTCTACATCATCCCTTCATAGCTTTGAGGTATTAATATATATTGCTATGTCAATGTTCATTGCTCGGCTGTAGTATCAAATACATTTATTTTGAGTATCAAAGAATTTTTTATAAAATATATACAGATACTCCTGACTTAACGACCTACCTGTTTAACGACTGCCTTGGTAGAATACAGCCGGTTTGTTGAAAGAAAGAAGATAATAATATTAATCATTTCACTTACATGTTCAATATTATGTTTGTATGTGATATATTTTTTAAAAACACTGGCTGTCTCATTTTTAGATCCCCCTGCCTGTAAAAAGAAAAACGAAAGTTTTTTTTTTTTATGTTTAGTAGTTTATACAGGAGAAGGGGCTACTAGCCCCTTGCTTCCGGCATTTTAGTCGCCTCTTATGACATGCATGACTTACAGAAGAAGGAATCTTTTCCACTTTCCCATGGAGAATGTGTTATGCATAAAAATTAAATATGATACCATGTTTGCAAAAATTCACAGCTTACACATGATCTAGATAATATTTTGATCTGTCTTTGACCATTCACTTGTGACTTAATAATGACCCAAGGTACACTGAAACATTAAAGTTTCACTTCGTATTTTTGCGAGTTAGCTGTTTTGTGTATAACAAGTTTTTATTTAATTTCTTACCATTTCTCACAACACACGGTAGCTTAAAGAATGAAGCACATTCACTCTCATTTATTTATTCACTGCCTTGCTAGACTGTAACATCTCCACCCATCCTTCAGAGTGCAGCCACTGTCCTGCCTACTTCCAGGCTTGGGTTATCCTAGGTTCTCTACAAGTATACTATGTATGATAATCTATGTATGTAACTGTATTTATGGATACATACCCGAATAAACTTACTTACCAGTTTTCCCTGAATCCTGTTATAAATGTTATCTTGCTTACACTTCAGTAGCATGTTCATTAAAAGCCATGTGTCTCCACTCTATAACACACTCGCACAGCATTTTTTAATTATTAATATCTGCATTTTACTTCAGTTGGAGAACGTATGGGGTCATGTGAACCTGGTGGCCAAGGGGTCAGGTCAAGCAATAGCTCAGCTAGAGGTCACATGGGGAGTTGATGTCCTCGAATTTATTGAGCAACCTCACAAGAAATATTTTGAATTTAGTGTCTTGGAAAAGTATCACCAGTTTAGAAACAAGTCAATTATCACCACGACGGTGTGTGCCAGGTAAGTTTGTTATTTTAAAGCTAGCATTTATTTGCATATTATTATTATTGTAGCCAAGGAGGGTGCTAAATCCATAAGGATCATTCAGCACTAACCTTCAAAACATACTCTTCCATGCAATTTCTAATTAAATTGGTAAAAAATGCAATTTCCATACAGGTGGCTTGCAACAGAAGATGGTCATACCAGTAGCGCAGCCTTGATGGAGGTAGAAGTACCAACTGGTTATATGTTTTATCAGCCTTTTGCCGAACTTACCGTCGCAGAAATACAACATAAAGGCAACTTTCCCCAACTTCGAAATGTACACACCACCGTCACTCACATATTCTGGCAATTTGATTTTGTAAGTACAGCATATTAATTTAGTAAATTATAATTGGGCCAGTGCAACATTTACTATTATTTAGACAAATGGTCCAAAGACCAAACAAGTTGATAAATTAGGCACATGTGCAACACTTGGTATCTTTATTGTGGACACATTTCACCACACAGTGACTTCATCAGTCCTATACAAAGTGAGGATTAGAAGTACTTTGAGGTAACCAATCCCTCAGCCTGGAGTCGGTGTAATCAGTCTGTCAATCTTGAAAAGATTACGTCGACCCCAGATTGAGGGACTGATTACCTCAAACTCATTTTGATTGTCAACTTTGTAATGGACTAATGAAGCCACTGTGTGGCAAAACACTTCCGTAATAAAGATACCCAAGTGTTGCACATGTGTGAAATTTATCATTTACTATTAACCCTTAAACGGTCCAAACAGATCAACGTTCAAATTCGTAGCTACAAAAGTAGATCTACTTTTTTTTACATATTTTCACATATAACAAAAAAAATGTAGATAAAAGTTTTTTTTACACGTTTTCACATGTAAAACAAAAAAAAAAATACATTTTTTTACATACTTTCAGATGTTGAAAAAACGTATATATATGTTTGGACTGTTTAAGGGTTAAAATGATCAGAGGCAGACGTCTTCAACTTTTCGGTTTTCCCCATTGTTGGGATACATTATTTATACTTGTTTACAATGGTTCTAAAGGCACATAGATTGTAGACATACATTGGTGATAAATTGTAGAATATCCATCAAAGTCTAAGTTCTATGACTTGTTTCCACTGGGATTCACATGGTGTGTTAAACATATCTCTCAACCAGTAGATGAATATACTTCAAAAATTTATATACTATACATACATATGTATCTGGTCACCTCTGCAAAGACAGTGATTATGTGTGAATGATGGTGAAAGTGTGAATGATGGTGAAAGTGTTGAATGATGGTGAAAGTGTTGAATGATGGTGAAAGTGTTGAATGATGGTGAAAGTGTTGAATGATGGTGAAAGTGTTTCTTTTTTGGGTCACCTTGCCTCAGTGGGAGATGGCCAGCATGTTGAAAAAAAAATACATGCATATATTTACATGTATGTACAAGCATATATATACACACCCCTCTTGTTTTCTTCTATTTTCTTTGTAGTTGTTATTCTTGTTTATTTCCTCTTACCTCCACGGGGAAGTGGAACAGAATTCTTCCTCCATAAGCCATGTGTGTTGTAAGAGGCGACTAAAATGCCGGGAGCAAGGAGCTAGTAACCTCTTCTCCTGTATATATTACTAAATGTAAAAGGAGAAACTTTCGTTTTTCCTTGTGGGCCGCCCTGCCTCGGTGGGATACGGCCGGTGTGTTGAAAGAAAGATTTACATGTATGCAATAAGATCACAGTAGACAAGCAATATCACTATATGCTATATAACTGCATTGAAAAAAAAGCGAAATTCCAAGTGCTTTCATGATTTCACCATTTGTTCAATGTGGTTATTTTGCATATACTTTTTTTTTTTTTTTTCAACAAGTCAGCCGTCTCCCACCGAGGCAGGGTGACCCAAAAGAGAAAGAAAATCCCCAAAAAGAAAATACTTTCATCATCATTCAACACTTTCACCTCACTCACACATCATCACTGTTTTTGCAGAGGTGCTCAGAATACAACAATTTAGAAGCATATACGTATAAAGATACACAACACATCCCTCCAAACTGCCAATATACACATAAATTTATTTACACATATAAACAAATAAAAATATTAAGTATATTATAAGTTTATTCTATTTCTTGCCATAGATTCCAGGGGACAAAAAGCAATGCTTTAGCTATGACCTACAGCGATGGTATCCTGCAGCAAACCTCACAGCTGTTCGCTCTGCTACAGTCATGGAACTCTTTGCACCAGGTTGTATTTTTATTCATTTTTTAATGCTGGTGAGTGTGAGACCTCTACCCACTCTACCGGAGGTATCCCAGCGAGTGAGCACGTCTCCTGTATATCCCAGTGCTTAACAAAATAGGGAATAGCATATGAAGGTACAAATAAAAATGGAAATTTAATTGCATATACCTTGTCTTGTAGCATATTTTATAAATCTTATAGAATCTTTTATATTCATAACTTCCATACATTTTTCTCCCAACAGAACACTTCGAAATGGTGATGATTAATGCAACACCATTGGCATTACTTGATATATGTGAAGTGTGTGGCTCCTACCAGTGTCCATATTGTGCTATTTACAGCACTGCGCCTTCACTACACTCTCTGCGTCCAGCTAACATTGTTATACTAGGCCTTTGTTGTTTTGTTATCATGTTAACATATTTACAAATAATTTATTGGATAAGACAGTGATCTTAGTCAAATGTATGTGAAAAATTTACATTGATCTCTCACTGAGTGAGACAAATTATACATTACCGTAATATTAAGAATGTAAATATTGTAATAATGACTACAAGGGTCGTGCATTGATGCCAGTGAGAGGCTACTTATCCAAGGAATCGGACCTGTTTTTCCCTTCCTTGTATGCCCCATACGGGTTTATTGATTACTTCTAAATTTAATAATACATATGCAACATCAATTTTCCGGACCTTTGGTTTCAAAGCCTTTCCGTATTACTGATTTTTACGCCTTTAGATTATTATTATTATAATCAAAAAGAAGCGCTAAGCCACAAGGGCTATACAGCGCTGACCGCCTTTAGAGAGTGCAGTATTCCTTAGTCTTGGGGTTGGATAAGTGACGTACAGTTTGGTGGTAAATACACTGCCATGGGTATTTCAAGTTCCTGCTCATAAATTTGTATGGTTCTGGACCATCAGTGTCCAGAAAATCAATGTTGTTCCTGTACTTGATGGTCAACCTCACTCAGAACTCTTACTACCACACCCACCACTACTACACACCCTCTACTATCACCCACCACTACCACACACCCTCTACTATCACACACCACTACCACACACCCTCTACTATCACCCACCACTACCACACACCCTCTACTATCACACACCACTACCACACACCCTCTACTATCACCCACCACTACCACACACCCTCTACTATCACCCACCACTACCACACACCCTCTACTATCACACATCACTACCACACACCCTCTACTATCACACACCACTACCACACACCCTCTACTATCACACACCACTACCACACACCCTCTACTATCACACACCACTACCACACACCCTCTACTATCACACACCACTACCACACACCCTCTACTATCACACACCACTACCACACACCCTCTACTATCACACACCACTACCACACACCCTCTACTATCACACACCACTACCACACACCCTCTACTATCACACCCCACTACCACACACCCTCTACTACACACACACCCTCTACTATCACACACCACTACCACACACCACTACCACACATCCTCTTATTACCACACACCCTCTACTGCCACACCCACCATTACCACACACACCACTACCACACACCACTACCACACACCCTCTACTATCACACACCACTACCACACACCCTCTACTACCACACACCACTACCACACACCCTCTACTATCACACACCACTACCACACACCCTCTACTATCACACACCACTACCACACACCCTCTACTACCACACCCACCACTACCACACACCCTCTACTATCACACACCACTACCACACACCCTCTACTATCACACACCACTACCACACACCCTCTACTATCACACACCACTACCACACACCCTCTACTATCACACACCACTACCACACACCCTCTACTACCACACCCACCACTACCACACACCCTCTACTACCACACACCACTACCACACACCCTCTACTATCACACACCACTACCACACACCACTATCACACACCACTACCACACACCCTCTACTATCACACACCACTACCACACACCACTACCAAACACCACTACCACACACCCTCTACTATCACACACCACTACCACACACCCTCTACTATCACACACCACTACCACACACCCTCTACTATCACACACCACTACCACACACCACTACCACACACCCTCTACTACCACACACCACTACCACACACCCTCTACTATCACACACCACTACCACACACCCTCTACTACCACACCCACCACTACCACACACCCTCTACTATCACACACCACTACCACACACCACTACCACACACCACTACCACACACCACTACCACACACCCTCTACTATCACACCCACCACTACCACACACCCTCTACTATCACACACCACTACCACACACCCTCTACTACCACACACCACTACCACACACCCTCTACTATCACACACCACTACCACACACCCTCTACTATCACACACCACTACCACACACCCTCTACTATCACACACCACTACCACACACCCTCTACTACCACACACCACTACCACACACCCTCTACTATCACACACCACTACCACACACCCTCTACTATCACACCCACCACTACCACACACCCTCTACTATCACACACCACTACCACACACCCTCTACTATCACACACCACTACCACACACCCTCTACTATCACACACCACTACCACACACCCTCTACTATCACACACCACTACCACACACCCTCTACTATCACACACCACTACCACACACCCTCTACTACCACACACCACTACCACACACCCTCTACTATCACACACCACTACCACACACCCTCTACTATCACACCCACCACTACCACACACCCTCTACTATCACACACCACTACCACACACCCTCTACTATCACACCCACCACTACCACACACCCTCTACTATCACACACCACTACCACACACCCTCTACTACCACACACCACTACCACACACCCTCTACTATCACACACCACTACCACACACCCTCTACTATCACACACCACTACCACACACCCTCTACTATCACACACCACTACCACACACCCTCTACTATCACACACCACTACCACACACCCTCTACTATCACCCACCACTACCACACACCCTCTACTATCACACACCACTACCACACACCCTCTACTACCACACACCACTACCACACACCCTCTACTATCACACACCACTACCACACACCCTCTACTATCACACCCACCACTACCACACACCCTCTACTACCACACCCACCACTACCACACACCCTCTACTATCACACACCACTACCACACACCCTCTACTACCACACACCACTACCACACACCCTCTACTATCACACACCACTACCACACACCCTCTACTATCACACACCACTACCACACACCCTCTACTACCACACACCACTACCACACACCCTCTACTATCACACACCACTACCACACACCCTCTACTATCACACACCACTACCACACACCCTCTACTATCACACACCACTACCACACACCCTCTACTATCACCCACCACTACCACACACCCTCTACTATCACACACCACTACCACACACCCTCTACTACCACACACCACTACCACACACCCTCTACTATCACACACCACTACCACACACCCTCTACTACCACACCCACCACTACCACACACCCTCTACTACCACACCCACCACTACCACACACCCTCTACTATCACACACCACTACCACACACCCTCTGCTATCACACACCACTACCACACACCCTCTACTATCACACACCACTACCACACACCCTCTACTACCACACCCACCACTACCACACACCCTCTACTATCACACACCACTACCACACACCCTCTACTATCACACACCACTACCACACACCCTCTACTACCACACACCACTACCACACACCACTACCACACACCCTCTACTATCACACACCACTACCACACACCCTCTACTATCACACACCACTACCACACACCCTCTACTATCACACACCACTACCACACACCCTCTACTATCACACACCACTACCACACACCACTACCACACACCACTACCACACACCCTCTACTATCACACACCACTACCACACACCCTCTACTATCACACACCACTACCACACACCACTACCACACACCCTCTACTATCACACACCACTACCACACACCACTACCACACACCACTACCACACACCCTCTACTATCACACACCACTACCACACACCACTACCACACACCCTCTACTATCACACACCACTACCACACACCCTCTACTATCACACACCACTACCACACACCCTCTACTACCACACACCACTACCACACACCCTCTACTATCACACACCACTACCACACACCACTACCACACACCACTACCACACACCCTCTACTATCACACACCACTACCACACACCCTCTACTACCACACACCACTACCACACACCCTCTACTATCACACACCACTACCACACACCACTACCACACACCCTCTACTATCACACACCACTACCACACACCACTACCACACACCCTCTACTATCACACACCACTACCACACACCCTCTACTATCACACACCACTACCACACACCACTACCACACACCCTCTACTATCACACACCACTACCACACACCACTACCACACACCCTCTACTACCACACACCACTACCACACACCACTACCACACACCCTCTACTATCACACACCACTACCACACACCACTACCACACACCCTCTACTATCACACACCACTACCACACACCCCCACATCACACACCACTACCACACACCCTCTACTATCACACACCACTACCACACCTTCATTACCACACCACTAGCTTCACACCTCTCTACTACTACACACCACTACCACACACCTCTACTATCACACACCACTACCACACACCTCTACTATCAGCACACCACTACTTCACACTCTACTACCACACACCACTACCACACACCTCTACTATCACACACCACTACCACACACCACTTCACCACACACCCTCTACTACCACACTCCACCACTACCACACACCCTCTACTACTCACACACCACTACCACACACCCCTACTATCACACACTCACTACTTACACACTCCCACTATCACACACCACTACCACACACACCCCACTACCACACACTATTTGGCTTACATACTTTCTATTATCACATACTACTACTTACACACTCCTTTCATTTAATACATACTACTTGGCCACACCTTTCATTATCACACACTACTACTATACACAATTCATGCTGGCACTTACTACGTCATATACCTAACATTATACACATCATTACTTTCAAGTATCACCCTCATTATTTACATCACACACATACTTTCAACAACACATCATTATCACATCTTCATTAGTCACACACTGGCCAACATACACTCTCTGTTTGTCATCACATCCATTTGCTACAAACACACATGCATACTCTTCATTACACATATCATATATTCTTACTATTTACACACCACTACTACACACTCCTACTATCACACAATTACTACCATACACTCCTACTACTACACCTACCACTACCACACACCCTACTATCACACACCACTACCACACCCTCTACTATCACACAACCACTACCACACACCACTCACCACACACCTCTACTATCACACACCACTACCACACACCACTACCACACACCCTCACTATCACACACCACTACCACACACCACTACCACACACCTCACTCACTGCCACACACCACTACCACACACCCTACTATCACACACCACTACCACACACCTCTACTATCACACACCTCACTACCACAAGCACCCTCTACTACCACACCCACCACTACCACACACCCTCTACTACACACTCACTACCACACACCCTCTACTATCACACACCACTACCACACACCACTACCACACACCCTCTCTACTATCACACACCACTACCACACACCCTCTACTATCACACACCACTACCACACACCCCACTCATCACACACCACTACCACACACCCTCACACATACACCCACCACTACCACACACCCTCTACTATCACACACCACTACCACACACCTCTACTATCACACACCACTACCACACACCCTCTACTATCACACACCACTACCACACACCCTCTACTAATACACACCACTACCACACACCACTACCACACACCTCTACTATCACACACACCACTACCACACACTCCTACTACCACACCCACAACTACCACACACCCTCTACGCCACCACACACCACTACCACACACCTCTACTATCACACACTCACTACCACACACCCCCACATCACACACCACTACTTCACACACCCTACTACTACACACCACTACCACACACCCTCTACTATCAGGACACCACTACCACACACCCTCTACTGCTTCACACACCACTACCACAGCACCCTCTAATACCATCACACACACCACTACCACACACCTCTACTATCACACACCACTACCACACACCCTCTTACTTCATCACACACCACTACCACACACCACTACCACACACCTCTACTATCACACACCACACTTCACACACCCTCTAATATCACACACCTCACTACTACACACCACTACCACACACCCTCTACTACCACACACCACTACCACACACCTCTAATACCACACACCACTACCACACACCCTCTACTATCACACACCACTACCACACACCCTCTACTATCACACACCACTACCACACACCCTCTACTAATACACACCACTACCACAACACCACTACCACACACCCTCTACTATCACACACCACCACCACACACCCTCTACTATCACACACCACTACCACACACCACTACTACACACTCACTACCACACACCACTACCACACACCCTACTATCACACTCCACCACTACCACACACCTCTACACACACCACTCACTACACACCTCTACTACCACAACACCCACCACCACACACCCTCACTATCACACACCACTACCACACACCTCTACTATCACACACCACTACCACACACCCTCTAATACTATCACACACCACTACCACACACCACTACCACACACCCTCTAACTCATCACACACCACTACCACACACCCCACTACCACACACCACTACCACACACCCTCTACTATCACACACCACTACCACACACCCTCTACTACCACACACTACTCACTACACACCCTCTACTATCACACACCACTACCACACACACCCTCTACTATCACACACCACTACTACACACCTCTACTATCACACCACTACCACACACCTCTACCATCACACACCACTACCACACACCCTCTAATATCACACACCACTACCACACACCACTACCACACACCACTACCACACACCTCTACTCATCACACACACCACTACCACACACCCTCTACTATCACACACCACTACCACACACCCTCTACTACCACACACCACTACCACACCACTACCACACACCCACTACCACACACCCTCTATTCATCACACACCACTACCACACACCTCTACTTATCACACACTCCACTACTACACACCCTACTACCACACACCACTACCACACACACCCTCTACTATCACACACCACTACCACACACCCTCTAGCCATCACACACCACTACCACACACCTCTACTACCACACCCACCACTACCACACACCTCTACTACCACACACCCACCACTTCACCACACACCCTCTACTATCACACACCACTACCACACACCCCTCTACTATCACACACCACTCACTTCACACACCTCTACTATCACACACCACTACTCACACACCCTACTATCACACACCACTCACCACACCTCTACTATCACACACCACTACCACACACCTCTACTACCACACACCACTACTACACAATTCTTCTACTATCACACACCACTACCACACACCTTCTACTATCACACACCACTACCACACACCCTTCTACTATCACACCCACCACTACCACACACACCCTCTACTATCACACACCACTACCACACACCCTCTACTATCACACACCACTACCACACACCCCCACTATCACACATCCACTTCACACACACAACCCTACTATCACACACCACTACCACACACCCTCTACTATCACACACCACTACCACACACCTCCTCTAATATCACACACCACTACCACACACCCTACTATCACACCCACCACTACCACACACACTCTCTACTTATCACACACCACTACCACACACCTCTACTATCACACACCACACACACACCTCTACTATCACACACCACTACCACACACCCTCATTTATCACACACCACTACCACACACCTCTACTACCACACCACTACCACAATCTTCTACTATCACACACCACTACCACACACCACTACCACACACCCTCTACTACCACACACCACTACCACACACCCTCTACTTTATCACACACCACTACCACACACCCTCTACTACTCACACACCACTACTCACACACCCTCTACTATCACACACCACTCACTTCACACCCTCTACTTCATCACACCACTACCACACCTCTACTATCACACACTACTACCACACACCTCTACTACCACACACCACTACCACACACCCCTACTATCACACACCACTACCACACACCACTACCACACACCCTACTACTTCACACACCACTACCACACACCTCTCACTACCACACCACTACCACACACCTCACTACCACACACCACTACCACACACCCTCTACTACCACACACCACTACCACACCCTACTATCACACACCACACACACACCACTACCACACACCCCTCTACTACCACACACCACTACCACACACCCTCTACTATCACATTCCACCACTACCACAAGCCACCCTCTACTACCACACACCACTACCACACACCCTACTATCACACACCACTACCACACACCCTTCATCACACACCTACCACACACCTCTACTACTACACACCACTCACCACACACCTCTTACTCACACACCACTACCACACACCCTCTACCATCACACACCACTACCACACACCTCTACTACCACACCCACCACTCACACACCCTTCTACTTGACATACCCACCACTACCACACACCTCTCTACTATCTGCACACCTACAATCCACCCTTTACTACTACACTCCATCCACTACTTCACACACCCTCTACTATCACACACCACTACCACACACCCTCTACTATCACACACCACTACCACACACCCTCTACTATCACACCCACCACTACCACACACCCTCTACTATCACACCCACCACTACCACACACCCTCTACTACCACACCCACCACTACCACACACCCTCTACTATCACACACCACTACCACACACCCTCTACTATCACACACCACTACCACACACCCTCTACTATCACACACCACTACTACACACCCTCTACTATCACACACACCACTACCACACACCCTCTACTATCACACACCACTACTACACACTTCTACTATCACACACCACTACCACACACCACTACCACACACTACCACACACCTCTACTATCACACACCACTACCACACACTCCTACTATCACACACCACCACACACCTCTACTATCACACACCACTACCACACACCTCTACTATCACACACCACTACCACACACCCTCTACTACCACACACCACTACCACACACCCTCTACTATCACACACCACTACCACACACCCTCTACTACCACACACCACTACCACACACCCCTACTATCACACACCACTACCACACACTCCTACTATCAAGCACAATTAATACCATACACCACTACTTCACACACCCCTACTATCACACACTACTACCACACACCCTCTACTATCACATACCTACTACCACACACCACTACCACACACCTCTACTATCACACACTACTAACACACCCTCTACTATCACACACCACTATCACACACCACTACCACACACCCTACTATCACACACCACTACCACACACCCTCTAATGCCATCACACACCACTACCACACACCACTACCACACACCCTCTACTATCACACACACCACTACCACACACCCTTACTATCACACACCACTACCACACACCACTACCACACACCCTCTACTATCACACACCACTACCACACACCTCTACCACTCACACCAACATCATACACCACTACCACACACTACCACACACCCTCTACTATCACACACTACTACCACACACCCTCTACTATCACACACCACACACACACCCTCTACTATCACACACACCACTACTCACACACCCTCCACTACCACACCCACCACTACCACACACCCTCTACTATCACACACCACTACCACACCACTACCACACACCACTACCACACACCCTCATTACCGACACACCACTACCACATACCTCTACTATCACACACCACTACCACACACCCTCTACTACAACACCCACCACTACCACACACCTCTACTATCACACACCACTACCACACACCCTACTACCACACCCACCACTACCACACACCCTCTACTTCATCATACACACCACTACCACACACCCTCTACTATCACACACCACTACCACACACCCTTACCATCACACACCACTACCACAATCTCTACTACCAGCACACCACTACCACACAACTTCTACTACATCACACACACCACTACCACACACCCTACTATCACACACCACTACCACACACCCTCTAATATCACACCCACCACTACCACACACCCCCATTTCATCACACACCACACACATATTAATTCCTCTACTTATCACACACCATCACTTACACACCCCTACTTATCACACAATTACTCACACACACACCTCTACTATCACACACCACTACCACACACTCCTACTATCAAGCACACCACCACCACACACCTCTCTACTATCACACACCACTACCACACACTTCTACTATCACACCCACCACTACCACACACCCTCTACTATCACACACCACTACCACACACCCTCTACTATCACACACCACTACCACACACCCTCTACTATCACACACCACTACCACACTCTACTATCACACACCACTACCACACACCTCTACTACCACACACCACTACACACACCCTCTACTATCACACACCACTACCACACACCCTCTACTACCACACACCACTACCACACACCTCTACTATCACACACCACTACCACACCTCTACTACCACACCACTACCACACACTCCTACTATCACACACCACTACCACACACCTCTACTATCACACACACCACTACCACACACCCTCTACTATCACACACCACTACCACACACCCTACTACCACACCACTACCACACACCTCTACTATCACACACCACTACCACACACCACTACCACACACCCCCACTAGCCACACACCACTACCACACACCTCTTCTAATTACCACACACCACTACCACACACCCTCTACTACCATACACACCACTACTTCACACACCCTACTACCACATGACCACTACCACACACCCTCTACTATCACACACCACTACCACACCACTACCACACACCCTCTACTACCACACACCACTACTACACACCTCTCTACTATCACACCCACCACTACCACACACCCTCTACTACCACACACCACTACCACACACCCCTACTATCACACACCACTACCACACACCCTCTACTATCACACACCACTACCACACACCCTCTACTATCACACACCACTACCACACACCCTTCTACTTACCACACACCACTACCACACCCTACTATCACACACCACTACCACACCCTCTACTACCACACCCACCACTACCACACACCCTCTACTACCACACCCACCACTACCACACACCCTACTATCACACACCACTACCACACACCCTCTACTACCACACCCACCACTAACACACACACCCCTACTCATCACACACCACCACCACACACCCTCTACTATCACACACCACTACCACACACCCTCTACTATCACACTCCACCACTACCACATTAATCTCTACTACATCACACCCATCACTACCACAACTACTATCATACACCTACCACTACCACACACCTTCACATTACACACCACTACTACACACCACTATCACACACACCACTACCACACACCTCTACGGTCACACACCACTACCACACCCTACTATCACACACCACACACACTCTACTATCACACACCACTACTACACACCACTACCACACACCACTACCACACACCTCTACTATCACACACCACTACCACACACCCTAATATCACACACCACTACCACACACCCTACTACCACACACCACTACCACACACCCTACTTCATCACACACCACTACCACACACCCTACTACCACACACCACTACCACACACTCCTCTACTATCACACACCACTACCACACACCTCTACTACCACACACCACTACTACACCTTTCTACTATCACACACCACTTCACACACACCTCATCATCACACACCACTACCACACACCACTCACACACACCCTCTACTATCACACACCACTACCACACACCCCCACTTCATCACACACCACTCACCACACACCACTACCACACACCCTCTACTATCACACCACTACCACACACCCCTCTACTATCACACACCACTATCACACACCACTACCACACACCCTACTATCACACACCACTACCACACACCTCTACTATCACACACCACTCACACACACCACTACCACACACCCTCTACTATCACACACCACTACCACACACCCTACTATCACACCACTACCACACACCACTACCACACACCCTCTCTACTATCACACACCACTACCACACACCCTCTACTATCACACCAATATCACACACCACTACCACACACCACTACCACACACCCTCTACTATCACACACCACACACACACCCCTACTATCACACACCACTACCACACCTCTACTATCACACACCACTACCACACACCCTCTACTACTCACACCCACCACTACCACACACCCTCTACTATCACACACCACTACCACACACCACTACCACACACCACTACCACACACTTTCAATACTACCACACACCACTACTTCACACACCCTCTACTATCACACACCACTACCACACACCTCACTACAACACCCACCACTACACACACACCTCTCTACTATCACACACCACTACCACACACCCTCTACTACCACACACCCACCACTACCACACACACCCTCTACTATCACACACCACTACCACACCTCTACTATCACACACCACTACCACACACCCTCTACTATCACACACCACTACCACACCTCTCTAGCTCACCACACACACCACTACCACACCCTCTACTATCACACACCACTACCACACACCCTCTACTACTACACACCACTACCACACACCCTCTACTATCACACACCACTACCACACACCCTCTACTATCACACACCACTACCACACACCCTCTACTATCACACCCACCACTACCACACACCCTCTACCATCACACACCACTACCACACACCCCACACACACCCACCACCACCACACACCCCACTACCACACCCACCACTACCACACACCCTCTACTACCACACCCACCACTACCACACACACCCTCTACTACCAGCTGACCACCACCACTACTACACACACCTTCACTACCACACCCACCACTACCACACACCCTACTACCACACTCCATCACTACCACACCCTCTACTATCACACACCACTACCACACACTCCTACTATCACACACCACTGGGCTTACACACCCCTCTACTAATACACACCACTACCACACACCCTACTACCACACACCACTACCACACACCCCTACTATCACACACCACTACTTCACACACCCCACCATCACACACCACCACCACACACCCCCACTACCACACACCACAACCACACTCCCCACTACCACACACCACTACCACACACCCTACCATCACACACCACTACCACACACCCTAATACCACACACCACTACCACACACCACTACCACACACCTTCATTATCACACACTACTGGCTCACACCTCTACTACCACACACCACTACCACACCTCTACTACCACACACCACTACTACACACCACTACCACACCTCTACTATCACACACCACTACCACACACCTCTACTATCACACACCACTACCACACACCTCTACTATCACACACCACTACCACACACTCCTCTACTATCACACACCACTACCACACTCCCCACTGGCTTCACCTACCACTCACTACACACCACTACCACACACCCTCATTTCATCACACCCACTACTACCACACCCTTCTACTATCACACTCCACTCACTACTACACACTTCATTATCACACCCACTCACTACCACACACCCCTACTATCACACACACCACTACCACACACTCCTACTATCACACACCACTACCACACACCCTCTACTACCACACCCACCACTACCACAACACCCTACTATCACACACCACTACCACACACCCTCTACCATCACACACCACTACCACACACCTCTACTACTCACACCCACCACTACCACACACCCTCTACTATCACACACCACTACCACACCCTCTACTATCACACACCACTACCACACACCCTCTACTATCACACACCACTACCACACACCTCTACTATCACACACTCACTACTACACAATTCTCACATCACACACACACCACTACTTTCACACACCCTCTCTACTATCACACACCACTACCACACACCTCTACTATCACACACCACTACCACACACCCCCACGACTACACCCACCACTACCACACACCTCTACTATCACACACCACTACCACACACCCTCTTCGAACACACACCACTACCACACACCCTCTACTATCACACACCACTACCACACACCCTCTACTTCATCACACACCACTACCACACCCCACTACCACACACCACTACCACACACCCTCTACTATCACACACCACTACCACACACCACTACTAGCACACCTTCTACTAATACACACCACTACCACACACCACTCACTATACACCCTCTACTTTTATCACACACCACTACCACACACCAATACTTCACACACTCCTCTACTATCACACACCACTACCACACCTCTACTATCACACACCACTACCACACACCTCACTACCACACACCACTACCACACCTCACACACCACTACCACACACCTCTACTATCACACACCACTACTTCACACCTCTACTATCACACACCACTACCACACACCTCTACTATCACACACCACTACCACACACCCTACTACCACACTCCACCACTACCACACACCACTACCACACACCTCTACTATCACACCACCACACACACACCTCATTATCACACACCACTACCACACACCCTACTATCACACACCACTACCACACACTCCTCTACTATATCACACACCACTACCACACACCCTCACTATCACACACCACTACCACACACCCTCTACTATCACACACCACTACCACACACCCTCTACTATCACACACCACTACCACACACCCTCTACTATCACACACCACTACCACACACCCTCTACTATCACACACTACTCTACCACACACCCTACTATCACACACCACTACCACACACCCTCTACTATCGCCACACCACTACTAGCACCACTACTACACACCCTACTATCACACACCACTACCACACACCCCACTATTTCACACACCACTAC
This sequence comes from Cherax quadricarinatus, assembly GCF_038502225.1. NCBI lineage: Eukaryota > Metazoa > Arthropoda > Malacostraca > Decapoda > Parastacidae > Cherax > Cherax quadricarinatus. The sequence continues at coordinate 4,868,867 of NC_091380.1, forward strand.
CACACACCCTCTACTATCACACACCACTACCACACACCCTCTACTATCACACACCACTACTACACACCACTACCACACACCTCTACTATCACACACCACTACCACACACCCTCTACTATCACACACACCACTACCACACACCCTCTACTATCACACACCACTGTCTCTCACACACCCTCTACTATCACACACCACTACCACACACCCTTCATCATCACACACCACACACACACCCTCACTATCACACACCACTACCACACACTCCTACTATCACACACCACTACCACACACCTCTAATATCACACACCACTACCACACACCCTCTACTATCACACACACTACCACTACACACTCCTCTACTATCACACACCACTACTTCACACACCCTCTACTATCACACACTACCACACACTCTCTACTACCACACACCACTAACCACACACCCCACATCACACACCATCACTTTCACACACCACTACCACACACACCCTCTACTATCACACACCACTACCACACACCACTACCACACACCCTTACTATCACACACCACTACCACACACCCTCTACTATCACACACCACTACTTCACACACTCTACTATCACACACCACTACCACACACCCCCACACACACCCACCACACACACACCACTACCACACACCTCTACCACTGGGCACCCACCACTACCACACACCCTCTACTATCACACACCACTACCACACACCACTACCACACACCACTACTCACACACCTCTACTATCACACACCACTACTTCACACACCCTCTACTATCACACACCACTACTCACACACCCTCTACTATCACACACCTACCACACACCCTACTATCACACACCACTACCAGCACCTCTACTATCACACACCACTCACACACACCACTACCACACACCCTACTATCACACACCACTACCACACACCCTCTACTATCACACCCACCACTACCACACACACCCTACTATCACACACCACTACCACACACCTCTCTACTATCACACCCACCACTACCACACACCCTCTACTATCACACACCACTACCACACACCCTCTACTATCACACACCACTACCACACACCCTCTACTATCACACACCACTACCACACAATCTCTCTGCACTACCACACACCACTACCACACACACCCCAACACATCACACACCACTACCACACACCCTCTACTATCACACACCACTACCACACACCTCTAATTATCACACACCACTACTTCACACCCTCTACTACCACACCTACTCACTACCACACCCTCTAATACCACACACCACTACCACACACCCCTACTATCACACACCACCACCACACCCCCTACCATCACACCCACCACTACCACACACCTCTACCATCACACACCACTCACCAATAATAACCCTCTACTCATCACACCCACCCACTCACACACACCCTTACTAACACACCCCACTACCACACACCCTCTACTATCACACACCACTACCACACACCCTCTACTATCACACACCACTATCACACACCACTACCACACACCCTCTACTATCACACACCACTACCACACACCCTCTACTATCACACACCACTACCACACACCACTACCACACACCCTCTACTATCACACACCACTACCACACACCCTCTACTATCACACACCACTACCACACACCACTACCACACACCCTCTACTATCACACACCACTACCACACACCCTCTACTATCACACACCAATATCACACACCACTACCACACACCACTACCACACACCCTCTACTATCACACACCACTACCACACACCCTCTACTATCACACACCACTACCACACACCCTCTACTATCACACACCACTACCACACACCCTCTACTACCACACCCACCACTACCACACACCCTCTACTATCACACACCACTACCACACACCACTACCACACACCACTACCACACACCCTCTACTACCACACACCACTACCACACACCCTCTACTATCACACACCACTACCACACACCCTCTACTATCACACACAACTACCACACACCCTCTACTCTCACACACCACTACCACACACCCTCTACTACCACACCCACCACTACCACACACCCTCTACTATCACACACCACTACCACACACCACTACCACACACCACTACCACACACCCTCTACTATCACACACCACTACCACACACCCTCTACTATCACACACCACTACCACACACCCTCTACTATCACACACCACTACCACACACCCTCTACTATCACACACCACTACCACACACCCTCTACTATCACACACCACTACCACACACCACTACCACACACCCTCTACTATCACACCCACCACTACCACACACCCTCTACTATCACACACCACTACCACACAACACTAACTCACACCCTCTACTATCACACACCACTACCACACACCACTACCACACACCCTCTACTACCACACACCACTACCACACACCCTCTACTATCACACACCACTACCACACACCCTCTACTATCACACACCACTACCACACACCCTCTACTATCACACACCACTACCACACACCCTCTACTATCACACACCACTACCACACACCACTACCACACACCCTCTACTATCACACACCACTACCACACACCCTCTACTATCACACACCACTACCACACACCCTCTACTATCACACACCACTACCACACACCCTCTACTATCACACACCACTACCACACACCCTCTACTATCACACACCACTACCACACACCACTACCACACACCCTCTACTATCACACACCACCACTATCACACACCACTACCACACACCCTCTACTATCACACACCACTACCACACACCCTCTACTATCACACACCACTACCACACACCACTACCACACACACCTACTATCACACACCACTACCACACACCACTACCACACCCACCACTACCACACACCACTACCACACACCCTCTACTATCACACACCACTACCACACACCCTCTACTATCACACACCACTACCACACACCACTACCACACACCACTACCACACACCCTCTACTATCACACACCACTACCACACACCCTCTACTATCACACACCACTACCACACACCACTACCACACACCACTACCACACACCCTCTACTATCACACACCACTACCACACACCACTACCACACACCCTCTACTATCACACACCACTACCACACACCCTCTACTATCACACACCACTACCACACACCCTCTACTATCACACACCACTACCACACACCCTCTACTATCACACACCACTACCACACACCCTCTACTATCACACACCACTACCACACACCCTCTACTATCACACACCACTACCACACACCCTCTACTATCACACACCACTACCACACACCACTACCACACACCCTCTACTATCACACACCACTACCACACACCCTCTACTACCACACCCACCACTACCACACACCCTCTACTATCACACACCACTACCACACACCCTCTACTACCACACACACAACACCACACACCCTCTACTATCACACACCACTACCACACACCCTCTACTATCACACACACTACCACACACCACTACCACACACCCTCTACTATCACACACCACTCTACTACCACACACACCACTATCACACACCACTACCACACACACACCTCTACTATCACACACCACTACCACACACCCTCTACTATCACACACCACTACCACACACCCTCTACTATCACACACCACTACCACACACCTCTACTCACACACCACTACCACACACCCTCTACTACCCACCACTACCACACACCCTCTACTACTACCACACACCCTCTACTATCACACACCACTACCACACACCCTCTACTAACACACACCATCTACTATCACACACCACTACCACACACCCTCTACTATCACACACCACTACCACACACCCTCTACTATCACACACCACTACCACACACCCTCTACTACCACACACCACTACCACACCCACCACTACCACACACTCTACTACCACACACCACTACCACACACCCTCTACTATCACACACCACTACCACACACCCTCTACTATCACACACCACTACCACACACCCTCTACTATCACACACCACTACCACACACCCTCTACTACCACACCCACCACTACCACACACCCTCTACTATCACACACCACTACCACACACCACTACCACACACCCTCTACTATCACACACCCTCTACTATCACACACCACTACCACACACCCTCTACTACCACACCCACCACTACCACACACTACTATCACACACCACTACCACACACCACTACCACACACACCCTCTACTACTACCACACACCCTCTACTATCACACACCACTACCACACACCCTCTACTACCACACCACACACCACTACCACACACCCCTCTACACACACCACTACCACACACCCTCTACTATCACACACCCTCTACTATCACACACCACACACCCTCTACTACCACACCACACACCCTCACTACCACACACCACTCTACTATCACACACCACTACCACACACCACTACCACACACCCTCTACTATCACACACCACTACCACACACCACTACCACACACACCACTACCACACACCCTCTACTATCACACACCACTACCACACACCCTCTACTACCACACCCACCACTACCACACACCCTCTACTATCACACACCACTACCACACACCACTACCACACACCCTCTACTATCACACACCACTACCACACACCCTCTACTATCACACACCACTACCACACACCCTCTACTACCACACCCACCACTACCACACACCCTCTACTATCACACACCACTACCACACACCACTACCACACACCCTCTACTATCACACACCCTCTACTATCACACACCACTACCACACACCCTCTACTACCACACCCACCACTACCACACACCCTCTACTATCACACACCACTACCACACACCCTCTACTACCACACCCACCACTACCACACACCCTCTACTATCACACACCACTACCACACACCACTACCACACACCCTCTACTATCACACACCACTACCACACACCACTACCACACACACCACTACCACACACCCTCTACTATCACACACCACTACCACACACCCTCTACTATCACACCCACCACTACCACACACCCTCTACTATCACACACCACTACCACACACCACTACCACACACACCACTACCACACACACCACTACCACACACACCTCTACCACACACCACTACCACACACACCACTACCACACACACCACTACCACACACCCTCTACTATCACACACCACTACCACACACCCTCTACTATCACACACCACTACCACACACCCTCTACTACCACACCCACCACTACCACACACCCTCTACTATCACACACCACTACCACACACCACTACCACACACCCTCTACTATCACACACCCTCTACTATCACACACCACTACCACACACCCTCTACTACCACACCCACCACTACCACACACCCTCTACTATCACACACCACTACCACACACCCTCTACTACCACACCCACCACTACCACACACCCTCTACTATCACACACCACTACCACACACCACTACCACACACCCTCTACTATCACACACCACTACCACACACCCTCTACTACCACACACCACTACCACACCCACCACTACCACACACCCTCTACTATCACACACCACTACCACACACCCTCTACTATCACACACCACTACCACACACCCTCTACTATCACACACCACTACCACACACCCTCTACTATCACACACCACTACCACACACCCTCTACTATCACACACCACTACCACACACCCTCTACTATCACACACCACTACCACACACCCTCTACTATCACACACCACTACCACACACCCTCTACTATCACACACCACTACCACACACCCTCTACTACCACACCCACCACTACCACACACCCTCTACTATCACACACCACTACCACACACCACTACCACACACCCTCTACTATCACACACCACTACCACACACCACTACCACACACCCTCTACTATCACACACCACTACCACACACCACTACCACACACCCTCTACTATCACACACCACTACCACACACCACTACCACACACCCTCTACTACCACACACCACTACCACACACCCTCTACTACCACACACCACTACCACACACCCTCTACTATCACACACCACTATCACACACCACTACCACACACCCTCTACTATCACACACCACTACCACACACCACTACCACACACCCTCTACTATCACACACCACTACCACACACCACTACCACACACCACTACCACACACCACTACCACACACCACTACCACACACCCTCTACTATCACACACCACTACCACACACCACTACCACACACCCTCTACTATCACACCCACCACTACCACACACCCTCTACTATCACACACCACTACCACACACCCTCTACTATCACACACCACTACCACACACCCTCTACTATCACACACCACTACCACACACCCTCTACTATCACACACCACTACCACACACCCTCTACTACCACACACCACTACCACACACCCTCTACTATCACACACCACTACCACACACCCTCTACTATCACACCCACCACTACCACACACCCTCTACTATCACACACCACTACCACACACCCTCTACTACCACACCCACCACTACCACACACCCTCTACTATCACACACCACTACCACACACCCTCTACTATCACACACCACTACCACACACCCTCTACTACCACACACCACTACCACACACCCTCTACTATCACACCCACCACTACCACACACCCTCTACTATCACACACCACTACCACACACCCTCTACTATCACACCCACCACTACCACACACCCTCTACTATCACACACCACTACCACACACCCTCTACTACCACACCCACCACTACCACACACCCTCTACTACCACACACCACTACCACACACCCTCTACTACCACACACCACTACCACACACCCTCTACTATCACACCCACCACTACCACACACCCTCTACTATCACACACCACTACCACACACCCTCTACTATCACACACCACTACCACACACCCTCTACTATCACACACCACTACCACACACCCTCTACTACCACACACACCACTACCACACACCCTCTACTATCACACACCACTACCACACACCCTCTACTACCACACACACCACTACCACACACCCTCTACTATCACACACACCACTACCACACACCCTCTACTATCACACACACCACTACCACACACCCTCTACTATCACACACCACTACCACACACCTACTCTACTACTATCACACACCACTACCACACACCCTCTACTACCACACACCACTACCACACACCCTCTACTATCACACACCACTACCACACACCCTCTACTATCACACACCACTACCACACACCCTCTACTATCACACACCACTACCACACACCCTCTACCACACACCACTACCACACACCCTCTACTATCACACACCACTACCACACACCCTCTACTATCACACACCACTACCACACACCCTCTACTATCACACACCACTACCACACACCCTCTACTATCACACACCACTACCACACACCCTCTACTATCACACACCACTACCACACACCCTCTACTATCACACACCACTACCACACACCCTCTACTACCACACACCCTCTACTATCACACACCACTACCACACACCCTCTACTATCACACACCACTACCACACACCCTCTACTATCACACACCACTACCACACACCCTCTACTATCACACACCACTACCACACACCCTCTACTATCACACACCACTACCACACACCCTCTACTATCACACACCACTACCACACACCCCTCTACTACCCTCACATCACACACCACTACCACACACCCTCTACTATCACACACCACTACCACACACCCTCTACTATCACACACCACTACCACACACCCTCTACTATCACACACCACTACCACACACCCTCTACTATCACACACCACTACCACACACCCTCTACTATCACACACCACTACCACACACCCTCTACTATCACACACCACTACCACACACCCTCTACTATCACACACCACTACCACACACCCTCTACTATCACACACCACTACCACACACCCTCTACTATCACACACCACTACCACACACCCTCTACTATCACACACCACTACCACACACCCTCTACTATCACACACCACTACCACACACCCTCTACTATCACACACCACTACCACACACCCTCTACTATCACACACCACTACCACACACCCTCTACTATCACACACCACTACCACACACCCTCTACTATCACACACCACTACCACACACCCTCTACTATCACACACCACTACCACACACCCTCCATCACACACCACTACTCTCACACACCACTACCACACACCCTCTACTATCACACACCACTACCACACACCCTCTACTATCACACACCACTACCACACACCCTCTACTATCACACACCACTACCACACACCCTCTACTATCACACACCACTACCACACACCCTCTACTACCACACCCACCACTACCACACACCCTCTACTATCACACACCACTACCACACACCCTCTACTACCACACCCACCACTACCACACACCCTCTACTATCACACACCACTACCACACACCCTCTACTATCACACACCACTACCACACACCCTCTACTACCACACACCACTACCACACACCCTCTACTATCACACACCACTACCACACACCCTCTACTACCACACACCACTACCACACACCCTCTACTACCACACCCACCACTACCACACACCCTCTACTACCACACCCACCACTACCACACACCCTCTACTACCACACCCACCACTACCACACACCCTCTACTACCACACCCACCACTACCACACACCCTCTACTACCACACCCACCACTACCACACACCCTCTACTACCACACCCACCACTACCACACACCCTCTACTACCACACCCACCACTACCACACACCCTCTACTACCACACCCACCACTACCACACACCCTCTACTACCACACCCACCACTACCACACACCCTCTACTACCACACCCACCACTACCACACACCCTCTACTACCACACCCACCACTACCACACACCCTCTACTACCACACACCACTACCACACACCCTCTACTATCACACACCACTACCACACACCCTCTACTATCACACACCACTACCACACACCCTCTACTACCACACACCACTACCACACACCCTCTACTATCACACACCACTACCACACACCCTCTACTACCACACACCACTACCACACACCCTCTACTATCACACACCACTACCACACACCCTCTACTATCACACACCACTACCACACACCCTCTACTATCACACACCACTACCACACACCCTCTACTATCACACCCACCACTACCACACACCCTCTACTACCACACACCACTACCACACACCCTCTACTATCACACCCACCACTACCACACACCCTCTACTACCACACACCCTCTACTATCACACACCACTACCACACACCCTCTACTACCACACACCACTACCACACACCCTCTACTACCACACACCACTACCACACACCCTCTACTATCACACACCACTACCACACACCCTCTACTACCACACACCACTACCACACACCCTCTACTACCACACACCACTACCACACACCCTCTACTACCACACACCACTACCACACACCCTCTACTATCACACACCACTACCACACACCCTCTACTACCACACCCACCACTACCACACACCCTCTACTATCACACACCACTACCACACACCCTCTACTATCACACACCACTACCACACACCCTCTACTATCACACACCACTACCACACACCACTACCACACATCCTCTTATTACCACACACCCTCTACTGCCACACACACCACTACCACACCCACCATTACCACACACACACACACACACACACACACACAGCAGCGAGTCATGGTACGTGGCGAGGTGTCAGAGTGGGCACCTGTGACCAGCGGGGTCCCGCAGGGGTCAGTCCTAGGACCAGTGCTGTTTCTGGTATTTGTGAACGAAATGACGGAAGGAATAGACTCTGAGGTGTCCCTGTTTGCAGATGACGTGAAGTTGATGAGAAGAATTCACTCAATCAAAGACCAGGCAGAACTACAAAGGGATCTGGACATTCTGCAGACCTGGTCCAGCAATTGGCTCCTGGAGTTCAATCCCACCAAGTGCAAAGTCATGAAGATTGGGGAAGGGCAAAGAAGGCCGCAGACGGAGTACAGTCTAGGGGGTCAGAGACTACAAACCTCACTCAAGGAAAAAGATCTTGGGGTGAGTATAACACCAGGCACATCTCCTGAAGCGCACATCAACCAAATAACTGCTGCAGCATATGGGCGCCTAGCAAACCTCAGAACAGCATTCCGACATCTTAATAAGGAATCATTCAGGACCCTGTACACCTTGTACGTTAGGCCCATATTGGAGTATGTGGCACCAGTTTGGAACCCACACCTAGCCAAGCACGTGAAGAAACTAGAGAAAGTGCAAAGGTTTGCAACAAGACTAGTCCCAGAGCTAAGAGGTATGTCCTACGAGGAGAGGTTAAGGGAAATCAACCTGACGACACTGGAGGACAGGAGAGATAGGGGGGACATGATAACGACATACAAAATACTGAGAGGAATTGACAAGGTGGACAAAGACAGGATGTTCCAGAGATTGGACACAGTAACAAGGGGACACAGTTGGAAGCTGAAGACACAGATGAATCACAGGGATGTTAGGAAATATTTCTTCAGCCCCAGAGTAGTCAGGAAGTGGAATAATTTGGGAAGTGATGTAGTGGAGGCAGGATCCATACATAGCTTTAAGCAGAGGTATGATAAAGCACACGGTTCAGGGAGAGTGACCTAGTAGTGACCAGTGAAGATGCGGGGCCAGGAGCTTGGACTTGACCCCTGCAACCTCAACTAGTTGAGTACACACACACACACACACACACACACACACACACACACACACACACACACACTCACACTCACACACACGCACGCACGCACGCACGCATGCACAAACAAACATACATACATACATATGCACACATGTATGCACCCAAGTTTATATACAGTATACAGTAACATACATTACAGAATATTCATTTTTCCTTTTAACATATTGGCCGTCTCCCACCAAGGCAGGGTAGCCCGAAAGAGAAACACTTTCACCATCATTCACACAATCACTGTCTTGCCAGAGACTTGCAGATATGACAGTATAGATGGAGTATATACAGTATACAGTATATAATTTACACAATGATGGTGAAAGTATTTCTTTTGTGGGTCACCGTATCTAGGTGTTATACGGCTGGTTTGTTGAAAAAATGTATAGTGTGCAGTATACATACACAATATGTCATAGTATATCATTTAAATTCTTACAAATATGTTATGGTATGTAAAAATTGGTATGCATAGTACTTTTTATATATTACAACCTAAGTTTATCAGTTTTTTGCAAGAAGACAATTCAGAATTATAAATTTGAGTTATGATATAAGACCTTTGAGTGTTTTGACATGTTACCATGAAGTGTTTATGTACAGTAGATACCAAAATATTCATACCACATAGTTCATTAAGCAAGGTAGATAAGATAGATTGCAATGAATGGAAACGAGTGATTTTTATGGCTTGATGTGCTGTTGGAGTGTGAGCAAAGTAACATTTATGAAGGGATTTAGGGAAACTGGTTAGCCAGACTTGAGTCCTGGAGGTGGGAAGTACACTGCCTGTACTCTGAAGGATGAGTGAAAATGTTAGTGCTGGAGGTGGTAAGTACACTGCCTGTACTCTGAAGGATGAGTGAAAATGTTACAGTGCTGGAGGTGGGAAGTACAGTGCCTGCACTCTGAAGGATGAGTGAAAATGTTACAGTGCTGGAGGTGGTAAGTACACTGCCTGTACTCTGAAGGATGAGTGAAAATGTTAGTGCTGGAGGTGGGAAGTACACTGCCTGTACTCTGAAGGATGAGTGAAAATGTTACAGTGCTGGAGGTGGGAAGTACACTGCCTGTACTCTGAAGGATGGGTGAAGATGTTACAGTGCTGGAGGTGGGAAGTACACTGCCTGTACTCTGAAGGATGGGTGAAGATGTTACAGTGCTGGAGGTGGGAAGTACACTGCCTGTACTCTGAAGGATGGGTGAAGATGTTACAGTCCTGGAGGTGGGAAACTCTGAAGAATGGGTGGGGATGTTACAGTTTAGTGGGTCATTTGAACTGTGATGTTTGTATCCTTCTAATAAGGCAGTTATTGAATAAATGGTGATGAAATTATTTCTTGGTTCTTTTTTGAATCATTCTACCTAGTTGGGAAATGGCCAGTGTATTAAAAATTAATTTTGTTAAACTAAGTGAACAAGGAGCTAGTAACCCTTTTTCCTGTATAAATCACTAAATGTAAAAAGAAAAACTTTTGTTTTTCTTTTTGGGTCACCCTGCCTTGGTGGGATGTGGCCGGTATGTTAAAAATTATGTATATATAAACTGTCTTTACCCTTTTTGTGAAAAAAAAATGGCATAGAAACTGTAATTTCTATGCCATTACTGTGACTTCAAAACAGAAAAATTAATTTAGTATTTTTGCAAAAAAATCTTAAGAGACATTAATTCAAAATAAAAATTATGTTAAGTATTTATTGTTTAGGATAATTTTGATCAGGACCAGACTTCTTTTATGAAATAGTTAAATTTCTAGTACATTTTACTGTATCATATTGTATCATTCTTACCTGAAGGTGCAAATGTATTCCACATGCCCAGGAAGTTCCTATTAGTGATCGTCTGCATGCAAGTCATTGCAAATAAAGCAAAATACCGTATTTTGCGGCTTATTAGATGCCTTTTTTTTCCATAAAATGTCTCCAAAAACCAGCCTGCATTCTATAAACAGAAGGTTTGTGATTGCAGCTATAAGTTTGAGGTGTGGGGTGGGCTGTAGCTCTCCCAGGTACGTCTGCTGCCGAGCCACTGAAACCAAATCAAGTCTTATAAGCTGCGGGAATACAGTATTCACCAAACACTCCTCAGTGAAAGATTTGATTATTAATATTTTCTAACTGTGAAAGTATTATTCTTCTACAGTTAGGCTTATGTCTGTACATGAATGTTATACAATGCTGATAAGATTAAGTTAGGTTAGGTAAGGTTCATCAGGAAACACGACAAGTGTTTCCTGACTCGGGTCTTAGTCATATGATGACCCACCATTGGAACTTTTGGTCATCTGACCGAGGCCTTCCACTGGCTTACCGGTCCACCCCTTTAAAAATTATGGTCAGTTACAAACATTTAGTTATTGTACTGATAAGATGAAGAATTAGACACATACAACATCTGAGTGTCTTTATTATAGTCGCTTTGTCATCCAGTGGCTTTATCAAGAAAAATTCAAGGCCATAAAGCCACAAAAATGTCGCCCATCTTCGTACAAACATTGTATCTTGCGGAAATTGAAGATAATTCAGTAAAACAGTACCTTCAAGGGAGTGTCTTGATGCTGGTGATGGGCTCTTGATCTTGTGGAAATTGAAGATAATTCAGTAAAACAGTACCTTCAAGGGAGTGTCTTGATGCTGGTGATGGGCTCTTGATCTTGTGGAAATTGAAGATAATTCAGTAAAACAGTACCTTCAAGGGAGTGTCTTGATGCTGGTGAAGGGCTCTTGATCTAAGGAATTGGAGCCACCTTTTCATTTCTTCAAACCTTATAACTTTTAATTTCTCAGGGGCTGTATGACCCCTACAGGTTCAGCACTTAACATGGATATAATAATACAATACCTCTTTATAATACAGTGGTACCTCGGGACACAAAATTAATTCGTTCCAGAAGGCTGTTTGAGTGCTGATACCAAACGAATTTTGTTCCCATAAGAAATAATGTAAATTAGATTAATCGGTTTCAGGCCCCCAAAAATACACTTTCAGAAGCACTTACAAAAATACACTTTCAGAAGCACTTACAAAAATACACTTTCAGAAGCACTTACAAAAATACACTTACAGAAGCACTTACAAAAATACACTTACAGAAGCACTTACAAAAATACACTTACAGAAGCACTTACAAAAATACACTTACAGAAGCACTTACAAAAATACACTTACAGAAGCACTTACAAAAATACACTTACAGAAGCACTTACAAAAATACACTTACAGAAGCACTTACAAAAATACACTTACAGAAGCACTTACAAAAATACACTTACAGAAGCACTTACAAAAATACACTTTCAGAAGCACTTACAAAAATACAGAAGCACTTACAAAAATACACTTACAGAAGCACTTACAAAAATACACTTACAGAAGCACTTACAAAAATACACTTACAGAAGCACTTACAAAAATACAGAAGCACTTACAAAAATACACTTACAGAAGCACTTACAAAAATACACTTACAGAAGCACTTACAAAAATACACTTACAGAAGCACTTACAAAAATACAGAAGCACTTACAAAAATACACTTACAGAAGCACTTACAAAAATACAGAAGCACTTACAAAAATACACTTACAGAAGCACTTACAAAAATACAATTACATAATTGTTTAAGTTGGGAGCTGCTCGTATCCCAAGGTACCACTGTACTTTGTGTTGCTTTTGTTCTTTAAGTCATCCATACTTTGATTACAATGTTGTTATCATTACTTGGAAATAAATGGTATAAAATACCGACACAATGGCAATATAAACACAAATGCAGTATAATGTGATCCTTTATTGACTACGTTTCGCCCACACAGTGGGCTTTTTCAAGTCACAAACAGAACTACCTGGGGTGGAAGGAACGCGAGTATTTATAGTCCGGCTGAGGTCAGGTGAAGAATGCTGCATCTGATGATGTACCGAGTTGGGTTGTAGAGTCTAAAAACTTGGGTAGCTTGGAAAGGAGACTGGACAAGTTTGTGAGCAGACCTTCTACAGTGTTCTTATGTGGGATAGCGATGAAGAAGTTTCTTGGCAAGTGGTTCAGCTATGTTATAGAAGCCACTATTCTGGTTGAAGTTGTCGGATATAGAAATAAGTGATGATTCCAGGATTCTTCGGTATTGAGTGTTGTCTTCTGTGGCGATAAGTCTTGAGTTTCTGTAGTTTATCAAGTGGTTGTGTGAATTACGGTGTTGTACGCAGGCATTCCTTGTGTCGTCAGACCTGCTTGCGTATTGGTGTTCTGAAATACGTGTTTGGAGGTCCCTTGATGTTTCGCCCACGTATAACTTGTTGCAGTCATTACAAGGGATTATGTATACCCCTGCAGAGGATGGAGGCTTGTCCTGCCTACTACTGGTGATGTCCTTGATGGTCGTGGTTGTGGAGGTAGATACTTGGAATGATGTTTTGGCAAAGATGTTGGAAACATGTTTGGCAATGGAGTTGGTGGGAAGGACTATGTATCTCTTCTCGGCAGTGTCTTCTCTGGGTGTGTTGAAGATGTTTAGTGCTCGCCGTCTGCAGTCTCTGATGAAGTGACGAGGATAGTGGAGTTTGGAAAATACCTGTTCAATTATAGTGCATTCTTCCTCAAGGAACTCGTTGCTGCAGATTCTGAGTGCACGCAGGAAGAAGCCTATAATTACACCACGTTTGGTTTTGGTGTCGTGGTGAGAGTAGAAGTGGAGAAGATCGTTTTGGTTGGTGGGTTTTCGATAGACTTTAAAACGAAGTTCGTGGTCAGCTTTGCAGAGTAGAACATCAAGGAAAGGAAGAGTGTTGTCGACCTCTTCTTCAAGTGTGAACTGGATTGAAGGCTCGACCTGGTTGAGCTTGTCTTGGAGAGCTTGAACGTTGAAGCGTTTAGGAGTTATGAGGAGAATGTCGTCAACATAACGGAGCCAGGTGACAGACGAAGGAATAATGGTGGAGAAACGTTCGGCTTCTAGATGTTCCATGTATAGGTTCGCTAGGACTGCACTGAGTGGCGAACCCATGGGTAGTCCAAAAGTCTGCTGAAAGAGGTGATTTTCAAAAGAGAAACACGTAAAGCCAACACATAGTTCAACCAGGTCGATGAAGTCGCTGGCTGGAATGGGAAGATCAAGTGAATCGTCAATTTTCTTGCGCAAGAGATCGATGGCTTGTTTAGTAGGTACTTTAGTGAATAGGGAAGTCACGTCAAGGCTGGAAAGTTTCTTGTTCCTGATGTTGATGTTGCGAATGCGATTGAGAAGATCACCTGAGTGTTTGAGATGTGCTGGACTGATAGTGCCCAAGAGTTTCGAGAGGTGTTTGGCGAGAATTCCTGAGAGCTTGTGGGGAGCACTGCCTATTCCCGAGGATATGGGCCTCAGTGGGATACCAGGCTTGTGAGTCTTTGGCAGGCCTACAGACACAATGCTGAGGAGCTCAGAACAAGGGAAGAAACTTCTGCACACCATGCCCAGCAATCCCAGACCTGCCAGAATGTACGGCCTGCCAAAGACTCACAAGCCTGGTATCCCACTGAGGCCCATATCCTCGGGAATAGGCAGTGCTCCCCACAAGCTCTCAGGAATTCTCGCCAAACACCTCTCGAAACTCTTGGGCACTATCAGTCCAGCACATCTCAAACACTCAGGTGATCTTCTCAATCGCATTCGCAACATCAACATCAGGAACAAGAAACTTTCCAGCCTTGACGTGACTTCCCTATTCACTAAAGTACCTACTAAACAAGCCATCGATCTCTTGCGCAAGAAAATTGACGATTCACTTGATCTTCCCATTCCAGCCAGCGACTTCATCGACCTGGTTGAACTATGTGTTGGCTTTACGTGTTTCTCTTTTGAAAATCACCTCTTTCAGCAGACTTTTGGACTACCCATGGGTTCGCCACTCAGTGCAGTCCTAGCGAACCTATACATGGAACATCTAGAAGCCGAACGTTTCTCCACCATTATTCCTTCGTCTGTCACCTGGCTCCGTTATGTTGACGACATTCTCCTCATAACTCCTAAACGCTTCAACGTTCAAGCTCTCCAAGACAAGCTCAACCAGGTCGAGCCTTCAATCCAGTTCACACTTGAAGAAGAGGTCGACAACACTCTTCCTTTCCTTGATGTTCTACTCTGCAAAGCTGACCACGAACTTCGTTTTAAAGTCTATCGAAAACCCACCAACCAAAACGATCTTCTCCACTTCTACTCTCACCACGACACCAAAACCAAACGTGGTGTAATTATAGGCTTCTTCCTGCGTGCACTCAGAATCTGCAGCAACGAGTTCCTTGAGGAAGAATGCACTATAATTGAACAGGTATTTTCCAAACTCCACTATCCTCGTCACTTCATCAGAGACTGCAGACGGCGAGCACTAAACATCTTCAACACACCCAGAGAAGACACTGCCGAGAAGAGATACATAGTCCTTCCCACCAACTCCATTGCCAAACATGTTTCCAACATCTTTGCCAAAACATCATTCCAAGTATCTACCTCCACAACCACGACCATCAAGGACATCACCAGTAGTAGGCAGGACAAGCCTCCATCCTCTGCAGGGGTATACATAATCCCTTGTAATGACTGCAACAAGTTATACGTGGGCGAAACATCAAGGGACCTCCAAACACGTATTTCAGAACACCAATACGCAAGCAGGTCTGACGACACAAGGAATGCCTGCGTACAACACCGTAATTCACACAACCACTTGATAAACTACAGAAACTCAAGACTTATCGCCACAGAAGACAACACTCAATACCGAAGAATCCTGGAATCATCACTTATTTCTATATCCGACAACTTCAACCAGAATAGTGGCTTCTATAACATAGCTGAACCACTTGCCAAGAAACTTCTTCATCGCTATCCCACATAAGAACACTGTAGAAGGTCTGCTCACAAACTTGTCCAGTCTCCTTTCCAAGCTACCCAAGTTTTTAGACTCTACAACCCAACTCGGTACATCATCAGATGCAGCATTCTTCACCTGACCTCAGCCGGACTATAAATACTCGCGTTCCTTCCACCCCAGGTAGTTCTGTTTGTGACTTGAAAAAGCCCACTGTGTGGGCGAAACGTAGTCAATAAAGGATCACATTATACTGCATTTGTGTTTATATTGCCAGCCCCCAAAGTTTTGATAGCTGAACCAGGTACAAAGGTAATGAGCTCACAAGTTACAAAGGTAATGAATTCTGTAGAATGGTTACTTACGTTTATACTTTGGCTACAATCATGTGTCAAAGTGATTTCAAAATTGATTGTTTCATTAATGATAATTTGCAGTAACCAAAATTCTTAAAATAAAAAGAAAATATGATGTATGGAAATTGTTTTAATATCAAGGACCCCAATGGAAATATCAAGGACCCCAGCAGAAATATCGACCCCCAAATATAAATATCAAGGACCCCAGTGGAAATATCAAGGACCCCAACAGAAATATCAAGACCCCAACTATAACTATCAAGGACCCGTGGGAATATCAAGGACACCAGCATAAATATCAATACCCCCAAATATAAATATCAAGGACCCCAATGGAAATATCAAGGACCCCATCAGAAATATCAAGACCCCCAAATATAAATATCAAGGACCCCAGCAGAAATATCAAGGACTCCAGTGGAAATGAGTCGCTGATTTTTGGGGGTTATCCTAAGTAACAATATAATACCTGTACCTAAATAAATTTACTATCCACATTTATACCTGCTGTAGGTAGTAGGATGGTAGACAACAACCACCCAGGGAGGTACTAGCATCCTACCAAACAAGTGTGAAATGGAAATCGAATTGTTTTACCGATGGTAGGATTGCTGGTGTCTTCCTTCTGTCTCATAAACACGCGAGATGACAGGTATATCTTGCGACTTCTACTTCATCACCACTCAGTTTTGATGAATGGTTTGAAAAACCGACAAGTTGAAGATTGAGACACTTATGCAGCATATGGGAATCTTTATTCAGGAAACGTTTCGCCACACAGTGGCTTCATCAGTCCAATACTGATGAAGCCACTGTGTGGCGAAACGTTTCCTGAATAAAGATTCCCATATGCTGCATAAGTGTCTCAATCTTCAACTTGTCGGTTTTTCAAACCATTCATCACAACTGTCAGACACAGCAGCATCATGGGATCTTGTTACAAAGAATTCTTCAACACTTGTTCAACCTTTGGACGAAGACCTACTTCGACTAGTGGATGGTACCACTATGACCCCGCCTCCACCTGCTTCACGTCACCTCACTACAGTATATAAGCCACGTCTACGGCCCTATGCTGTACATTCTACAAGATTGATGGACTGAACACATCGACTCCAGGTTGAGGGACTGATTACCTCATTCTCCTCCTCTCCTTACCTCTTTGTATTGGACTGATGAAGCCACTGTGTGGCAAAACGTTTCCTGAATAAAGATTCCCATATGCTGCATAAGTGTCTCAATCTTCCACCACTCAGTTTCATGAATACTTTCTCTCTTGAGTAATTCGGTTACCTTTAAACTGTGTTAAGCAAGAGTCAGCCTGTTAACATCTATGTTCCTTGCCATCTCATCTAGTGGGTTTAGCGCATAGTTAAAATTGTAATAGTAACAATTTGCAATCATTATACTTCTAGTTATACATTGTGTAAATTGTTTTAGACTATTTGATCAACTGGATTGTAGTGTTTAACTTCTGATACACCAATTTAATGACTGCAGACACGCACTGACACATAATAAACACATTAAAACACTGGTAACTCCAGAAGTGGGCCTAGTGTGTGACCTTGAGAAGTTGAGTGTGTTTATTACGACCAGCGGTGTACCACTCTCACCTATATTTACATCAACAAAAGTGTATTCTAAGTGATAAAGTGTACACTTGGTGTACTTGGTAACACTTGTCATACATAGTAACGCGTGTGTAAGTGAGATTGTTTAGGTACTGGTTCATCTATCTACAGCTGCACACTTATGCTTGCATACATGTTAGATGACCCGGTAATCTTTTGACTACCGCCCACAGGATGGGTATGGGGTGCATAATAAACATATTAAACTAACTGTGTGTGTGTGTGTGTGTGTGTGTGTGTGTGTGTGTGTGTGTGTGTGTGTGTGTGTGTGTGTGTGTGTGTGTGTGTGTATGTGTGTGTGTGTGTGTGTACTCACCTATTTGTACTCACCTATTTGTGGTTGCAGGGGTCGAGTCCTAGCTCCTGGCCCCGCCTCTTCACCGGTTGCTACTGGGCCCTCCCTTTCCCCGCTCCATGAGCTTTATCAAACCTCGTCTTAAAACTGTGTATGGTTCCTGCCTCCACTACATCATTTTCTAGGCTATTCCACTGCCTTACAACTCTATGACTGAAGAAATACTTCCTACTATCTCTCTGACTCATTTGTGTCTTCAACTTCCAATTGTGGCCTCTTGTTTCTGTGTCCCCTCCCTGGAACATCCTGTCTTTGTCCACCTTGTCTATTCCACGCAGTATTTTATATGTCGTTATCATGTCTCCCCTGACCCTCCTGTCCTCCAGTGTGGTCAGGCCGATTTCCCTTAATCTTTCTTCATAGGACATTCCCCTTAGCTCTGGAACTAACCTTGTCGCAAACCTTTGTACTTTCTCTAGTTTCTTGACGTGCTTTATCAAGTGCGGGTTCCAAACAGGTGCTGCATACTCCAGTATGGGCCTGACATACACGGTGTACAGTGTCTTGAATGATTCCTTACTAAGGTATCGGAATGCTGTTCTCAGGTTTGCCAGGCGCCCATATGCTGCAGCAGTTATCTGATTGATGTGTGCTTCCGGAGACATGCTCGGTGTTATACTCACCCCAAGATCTTTCTCCTTGAGTGAGGTTTGCAGTCTTTGGCCACCTAGCCTATACTCTGTCTGTGGTCTTCTGTGCCCTTCCCCTATCTTCATGACTTTGCATTTGGCAGGATTAAATTCGAGAAGCCATTTGCTGGACCAGGTGTCCAGTCTGTCCAGGTCTCTTTGAAGTCCTGCCTGGTCCTCATCAGATTTAATTCTCCTCATTAACTTCACATCATCTGCAAACAGGGACACTTCTGAATCCAACCCTTCCGTCATGTCGTTCACATATACCAAAAATAGCACTTACCTGGAGTTTACCTGGAGAGAGTTTCGGGGGTCAATGCCCCCGCGGCCCGGTCTGTGACCAGGCCTCCTGGTGGATCAGCGCCTGATCAACCAGGCTGTTGCTGCTGGCTGCACGCAAACCAACGTACGAGCCACAGCCCGGCTGATCAGGAACTGACTTTAGGTGCTTGTCCAGTGCCAGCTTGAAGACTGCCAGGGGTCTGTTGGTAATCCCCCTTATGTGTGCTGGGAGGCAGTTGAACAGTCTCGGGCCCCTGACACTTATTGTATGGTCTCTTAACGTGCTAGTGACACCCCTGCTTTTCATTGGGGGGATGGTGCATCGTCTGCCAAGTCTTTTGCTTTCGTAGTGAGTGATTTTCGTGTGCAAGTTCGGTACTAGTCCCTCTAGGATTTTCCAGGTGTATATAATCATGTATCTCTCCCTCCTGCGTTCCAGGGAATACAGGTTTAGAAACCTCAAGCGCTCCCAGTAATTGAGGTGTTTTATCTCCGTCCTAGGTCCTCGGTCCTAGGACCGACCCCTGTGGGACCCCGTTCGTCACAGATGCCCACTGTGATACATCATTACGTACCATGACTCGTTGTTGCCTCCCTGTCAGGTATTCTCTGATCCATTGCAGTGCCCTTCCTGTGTGTGTGTGTGTGTGTGTGTGTGTGTGTGTGTGTGTGTGTGTGTGTGTGTGTGTGTGTGTGTGTGTGTGTGTGAGTTTGTGTATGTGTGTGTGTGTATGTGTGTGTGTGTGTGTGTATGAATTTGTATATGTGTGTGTGTGTGTGTGTGTGTCTCAACAATCAATATTTGCACCAATAACTCACTACAGTTGTGACCGGGTGTGGAAGTGTGAATTGCTCATTACACTATAATTTGTTCACGATTGTAGCCATGTATAAACGTAAGTAACCATTCTTACAGGATTCATTACCTTTGTAACTTGTGAGTTCATTACCTTGTACCTAGTTCAGCCATCACAATTTTGGGAACCCAGTCCCTGGACCCATTACGTACCTCTGTAATCTGTAAATACCTTTGTAACTTGTCATGATTGTGACTAGACCTACCTGGAGTTCATTACCTTTGTAAATTGTGAGTTCATTACCTTTGTAAATTGTGAATTCATTACCTCTGTAACTTGCTCAGCTATCAAAACTTTGGAGTCCAGTCCCTGGACCAATTATGTACCTCTGTAATCTTTTGACTACCGCCCACAGGATGGGTATGGGGTGCAT
The DNA here is from genome assembly GCF_038502225.1 of Cherax quadricarinatus. Lineage (NCBI taxonomy): Eukaryota > Metazoa > Arthropoda > Malacostraca > Decapoda > Parastacidae > Cherax > Cherax quadricarinatus. Next base: position 4,891,235 of record NC_091380.1, read on the forward strand.
AATAAACATATTAAACTAACTAACTAACCGGTGGCCTGGTGGCTAAAGCTCCCGCTTCACACACGGAGGGCCCGGGTTCGATTCCCGGCGGGTGGAAACATTTCGACGTTTCCTTACACCTGTTGTCCTGTTCACCTAGCAACAAATATGTACCTGGGTGTTAGTCGACTGGTGTGGGTGGCATCCTGGGGGACAAGATTAAGGACCACAATGGAAATAAGTTAGACAGTCCTCGATGACGCACTGACTTTCTTGGGTTATCCTGGGTGGCTAACCCTCCGGGGTTAAAAATCCGAACGAAATCTTATCTTATCTTATAACATAGTAATGTGTGAGTTACCCAGGATGGACCAAGGAAGTCAACCAGAGTGATTTATCTCATTGTCATTGTAACATTACCTAATTTTTTTTTTTTTTTATAGTAATACTGTTTACAATGTATGGTTGGGGTAAGAGGTTGTCTTCAGCATTCATTGTGATGTCTGCTATATTATTATTTCAGTGAGGTACATTAGGTGGCAGTAGCCTGAACTAACTCAAGTGGAAGTTATCATTGAATTTGAACCTCTTGTTTAATGTGATGTATGTCAGAATTCTAATTTTATGCTCAATATTACCTACTTTGTCTCTCTCTCTCTCTCTCTCTCTCTCTCTCTCTCTCTCTCCTCTCTCTCTCTCATCTCTCTCTCTCTCTCTCTCTCTCTCTCTCTCTCTCTCTCTCTCTCTCTCTCTCTCTCTCTCTCTCTTATCTCTCTCTCTCTCTCTCTCTCTCTCTCTCTCTCTCTCTCTCTCTCTCTCTCTCTCCTCTCTCTCTCTCCTCTTTTCATCTTTGTAATTTGTGATAAGGTGTAAGACCTCGCCTGTACCATCCATTATATCATTATATGTACCATATTATTACCACACATACAATAGGTCTCTGAGTGTTTTTTGGTGGGGTGTGTGTCGTATTGAGTGGTGGTGGTCTGGGGTTGAGTATGGTTGGAGGTGTTCATTGAACTTGAGCACTTGTGTCTTGTGATCTATTTTGGACTTCTGACTTTGTAGTGAATATTTGCTCTTGCATAAGCTATAAGGGAAAGATAAGCGAGGAATTCTTGTGTTGTGAGTCTTACACCAGATATCATCACTGGCAAACATGGCAACTGTCATAGAGGAACCTATTTCTGCAGGTGATGGAAATGATGATAGCTTCCAGACCTTTAAAAGTAAACAAAAGAGAAAAAGTGAGAAAGGGCTAGAGCGTCGACGTAGTCAGACTCACTTGACTCGTACACAATGTGATACTAAACGTCCTTGGTGCACAGAGGCTGCAAGAAGTCTTTCTTCAAAGGAAGAATGTGTTAAGCTGAACTTCCCTGACAACACCCTGCTGCCTGCTAAGTGTGCATGGCTAATGGAAGCTGTAAACAAGCATCCTAACTCAAGGATCCAATTTAGGAAAAACACACACAACTTTGTGTTTGTGGAACAGAATGAAGAACTGATCAATGATCTACTTAGTACACCTTATGGGGATATTAAGCTGCTCCGACCTCCATCAGACACTCACCACTTTAAAAAATGGGTCAGTATCATAATCTTTGGATACCCTCTCTGCATGGACCCATCCCATCTGACTCTAAGTGAGCATATCATCAAGCCTAAAAGACTTAAAGGAAAATCCCAAATTATTGCCAGTTGGGTGGGTCCTGTGCCCCTCCCCGGAATATCTGGGTGCATGGTTTACGTTTCCTAAACATCGAAGTGTACCTACCCCCTAAACGTAGGTGTTACAAATGCCAGCACTATGGCCATGTTGCAGTAGACTGTGGAATACTACATTCTTGGTGTGGTAAGTGTGCTGGGAAACATTCCACTAGAGAATGCACAGTAGGCCCTGACAGCCAAAAATTTAAGTGTATTAACTGTAAAGAAGTTGGGGTTACAGTTTCCCACAAGGACTGCAGTCAGAGCCCAAACAACCTTCGATGTAAACCTGATAACAGTCCTTTAATGGTAACTGAGGATGGGGCCATCCAGTCTACCACAGCCAGATCTGAGACTGAACCTTTGCAAAGTGTGCAAGAACCCCACCTCACTGCAAAGTGTGCAAGAACCCCACCTCACTGCAAAGGATTCTGGTGATACCAGAATGCCATCACACACACCAGCTGTGGAGGAGATAGCCATCCCTGCTAGCACATATGGAACTACTGGCCTGCCACTACAGATACCTATGGCTACACCTGAATATGGGGATGAGTTTGTCATTTCTCCCAATACACACAACTACAACAGTCAGACGAACACCACACAGGTAACCTCCCTGGAAATTGGAGATGAGTCAGATGCACAGGACCTACCTGCAATGAATGATGAAACAGAGAACACTAATGTAACCATGGTACCTGTTAAGGTGATAGGTGTTAAAGAAAGCACTAACCCAGAAGTGCCATCCTCCGGAGAGGCATTGGATTCGCCTGACCTTCCTCATATTATAACAAATTTCCAGAAAAAAATTGAGCATCTTGAACAGATCCTGACAAGTTTAATAAATATATGTAATCAGGATGATGCTCTTGAGCATGGTGATGATGTCAAAAGTGCAGCAATCTCCGTTCAGCTTCCAGCAATTTGTGAGAAAGAAGCCCATAACTCTTGCCTTCAAGACTTGCCTTTTAACTGGCTGCCAAAATGCCGAAAAATGCTTAAAAATAAAGGTCCTGAAGATAAAGACGTACAAACTATGCTATTTGCTCTTAAGTATCTGCACACTGTAGTTAAAGCATAATAGTTTTACCATCTTATGAGCAAGAGATTGTAATAACTCACTACAATGGATACGTTACAAATCTTTTCATGGAACATTGCTTCCATCAGGAAGCGGTTGCCTGACTTACATCATATTAGTGCAACCAAGAATATTGATGTCATCTGTTTGCAGGAATGTAGATTGAAAGATGGAGCACCTCCTCCAAACTTGCCTGGATATGCAGCTTATAACCTAAGGTCAACCAACTGTTTTGTGATGTATGTCAGAAAGAACTTGCCACATTCACTCCTTTCCTTGCAGAGTCGAGTTAACATGCAGTATCATGGTGTCAAAGTATATGCAGGCGATTTTTCCATAAACATTTTTAATCTCTATGCCCCAGCGAACCAGCTTCGAACCAGCTTCGACCAATAAGTGTCAGGGGCCCGAGACTGTTCAACTGCCTCCCAGCACACATAAGGGGGATTACCAACAGACCCCTGGCAGTCTTCAAGCTGGCACTGGACAAGCACCTAAAGTCAGTTCCTGATCAGCCGGGCTGTGGCTCGTACGTTGGTTTGCGTGCAGCCAGCAGCAACAGCCTGGTTGATCAGGCTCTGATCCACCAGGAGGCCTGGTCACAGACCGGGCCGCGGGGGCGTTGATCCCCGGAACTCTCTCCAGGTAAACTCTCTCCAGGTGATGCTTTACCAGATCGCATCAATAGTGAACCTACCATCATTCTTGGAGATTTTAATGCCAGACATAAGAATATTGGTGGGTCTATAACAAACACCAATGGAACTAAACTAGTGAGATTGCTAAATGAGCATGATAATGTTCGAATTGTGGTCACTACTGAGCCTACTCACATATATGGTGGCATACTAGATCTGTGTCTTGGATTTAATACATATACGATGCATGACTCTGTCATAGTTGATGATCTTCTATCTGATCACTTCCCAAGACTAACAACTGTCAATCTTGATCACATCTCCAGCAATCAAGGAGCTAAATACAGAAGGAGGAAACTTATTCTCAAACCAGAACACAGAGACAACTTTATTAACCACTTGGATCAATGGTATAAGAATTACGAGCCCATTGGCACACAAAAATTTAATGATGATTTAATTACCTCTATTGAGAGTGTTCTCACAGATCAAGTGGGCAGGAATAGGAAACAAAGACCCTCCACTATAAATAACAATAAAAACCAATGTAAATACTATAATGATCCACAGCTGCGCAATCTAACACATGCAGCTAGGAGGATTGGTAAAGCATACAGTGAATGTAGAACCCCAGACCTGCTCAGAACGTTCCAAGCTGCACTAACAAATGCAAGGAATAGAAAGGAAGAACTTAGGCAACAGGAATGGGAACAGTTTGTTAGTGGATTAAATAGGTCCACCCCTTTGAGTTTGGCTTGGAAAGGTATAAATAAAATAACCAGGAAAAAGACTGGCAATGTTGCTCATCCCTTTCCTCTTGAAAAAGCAAATGACCTCATAAATGACTGGTCCAAAACATCCAGGCATGAAAGCCTTCCATCTCATATTAGAAAAAATTTAGAGAGTACTTCTGAAGAAATGTTGAAACTGATTAATTTTATGAGCCAAAATATTGATGAGAGTGATTGCCTCTTTACCGAGTATGAATTAGATAATGCACTAACCAAAGGTCGATCAACTGCTCCTGGAGAGGATGGTATAACCTATGATATTCTCAGAACTCTAAGGCACGTGCCTGATAACCCTTTGTTGGCACTGTATAATCTCAGTTACATTGAGGGCGTTCTTCCTACTTCCTGGACCAATAGTCTCATTGTGCCTATCCCTAAGCCCCAACAGCCTGATACATTTAGGCCGATCTCCTTAACTAGTTGTCTTTGTAAAACTTTTGAAAGAATGATGCTTAACAGACTGTACTACAGAATCAGACACCAACTTTCCCCCTACCTCTATGGGTTCATGAATTCAAATTCAATTCAATTCAAATTCAAAGTTTATTCTCTATAAGGATTACAATGTTGATTTTACAGAAATTTGGTTATTGTGTGGTTTAATGTTGTAAAATAGTGATTACAGAGTGTACCACTAGAACGCTTAGCATGGCTAGGCATTTCGGGCAGACTTAGTTTTATTCTTAATTGTAAAATATTACAAATTATGAGGTAAGTTGGTATTATGGCTAAGTGACTAAATACTAGTTTGTGAGTTTAGCAATGTGAATGCTTTTGTTTTGGCACAGTACATAGTTTCAGTATTGGAGTATCACAGGATTCAGTATTTTAAGATTGAGATTAATATTTCTGTTTATGGTCAAATGAGTGAGTGAGTGTAAGTGTGAACCACCAGGTGGTATTCGTGTAGTTAGTTGACGGGGTGTATCAGGGAGATTAGATGTTTTCTAATGGTAGTTTTGAAGGTGATGAATGTGCCTGCAGTTCTAGAGTTCTCAGGTAGGGTATTCCAGATTTTAGGGCCTTTGACATACATTGAATTTTTGTAAAGGTTTAGTCGGACACGGGGAATGTCGTAGAGATGTTTGTGTCTGGTGTTATGCCTGTGGGTTCTGTCACAACTATCAAGAAAGCGTTTTAGGTCAAGGTTGATATTAGAGTTTAAGGCCCTGTAGATGTAGATTGCACAGTAGTAAGTGTGGATGTACTGAACAGGGAGTAAGTTTAGGTCTATGAAGAGTGGGGGGGTGTTGCCAGAGATGGGATTTAGTGATTATTCTTACTGCAGCTTTTTGTTGGGTTATTATTGGCTTTAGGTGTGTTGCTGCAGTTGATCCCCAAGCACAAATAGCATAGGTGAGGTATGGATAAATAAGTGAGTGGTATAGTGTGAGAAGGGCATTTTGCGGCACGTAGTATCGTATCTTGGAGAGGATCCCAAGGTAAAAGTGTGCAGAACTGTATTTCCACCTTTCTCACTGCACACACCTCTACTAGTTTTACCACTTTTCTTGATCTAAAATCTGCATTTGATATTGCGAACAGAACCGTTATACTACATGAACTAGCCAAAATGAATATTGGTGGTAGCTTACTCTGCTGGATAATAGGATACCTGTCAAATAGAGTATCCTCTGTCCTTTACCAAGGCTTCAGAAGTGATTCTAAAGAAATGTCTTTAGGTACACCGCAGGGAGGAGTTCTTAGTCCCATGCTATTTAATATTCTGATTAATGCTCTCCTAAATGCTCTACCTGCCTCACCTAAACATATAGCTATAAGCTATGCTGATGATATCATGATCTATACAACAGGGCATAAGAAGATGAATACCATTCTTAATGAAGTTCAAGCAATTTGTAATCGACTAGGCCTCGTAATATCTTCCTCTAAAACAAAGATATTAACAAGCAAACGAAATCCCCCACCCATCTACTTGCAGGGTGAAATCATTAGCTACGTTAAAACTTACAGATATCTTGGTGTAGATGTACCCTTTAACAAATCCATTATACCACAACTAAACAAGAAATGTAAAGCTAGGCTAAATGCTCTCAAAGCTGTTGCTGGCTACAATCCCAACTATGGTGCTAATGTGAGAATCGTGAGAATGATGTACACAGCCTATGTTAGGTCCTTAATTGATTATGCTGCTCCCATGTTGATATTAGCTAGAGAAAGTTCTCTCCGACCCTTGGAGTTAATGCAAAATGAAGCTCTCAGGATTATTCTTGGCTGTCCCAGATCTACAAAAGTTCTTAACATGAGGAAGGAGCTTGGTATTTCTAGTATCAGTGATAGGATTGTTGAAATTAACACTGTACTCGGTATTAGAGTTAGTTTAATATGTTTATTATGCACCCCATACCCATCCTGTGGGCGGTAGTCAAAAGATTACAGAGGTACATAATTGGTCCAGGGACTGGACTCCAAAGTTTTGATAGCTGAGCAAGTTACAGAGGTAATGAATTCACAATTTACAAAGGTAATGAACTCACAAATTACAAAGGTAATGAACTCCGGGTAGGTCTAGTCACAATCATGACAAGTTACAAAGGTCCAGGGACCGGGCCCCAAAGTTTTGATGGCTGAACTAGGTACAAGGTAATGAACTCACAAGTTACAAAGGTAATGAATACTGTAAGAATGGTTACTTACGTTTATACATGGCTACAATCATGAACAAATTATAGTGTAATGAGCAATTCACACTTCCACACCCGGTCACAACTGTAGTGAGTTATTGGTGCAAATATTGATTGTTGAGTCACACACACACACACACACACACACACACACACACACACACACACACACACACACACACACACACACATAAACACAAACACACACACACATGCACACATGCACACATGTGGTAATGCTTTATTTACAGCTAGCAAAGTCAGGGTATTTCTCCAGAATGGTCTGCAATATACCACTGTGGATAAAATACTTTGCCATTTCTTGAACATTTCTGAGTGAGTTGTTTCTAAATTCATTAATTTTATCGCACTCCAGTACATAATGACGCAGGGTGTGACAATAGTCCATCTGGCAAAGTTTACATTTCGTTTGGTCTACATCTGGTGGTGGTGATTTAACCTGCCAAAGATACTTGTAACCCAGCCGGAGCCGGGCAGTAGTGACATCCAAGAGTCTGCTTATTTTGTTGGATGCACCGTAGACATGTGGCTCCTCCTGCATGATAGAATGATGATAGATGGACTCACTGGTGTCAATCTCCCTGAGCCTTAAGTCCATAAAATTCAGTTGAAGTTCTTTTCGTATTATTGTTCTCAAACTACTACCTGACAAGCCAAGATTGTAATCTACTCCCTCTTTGAAAGCATACAGCTTAGCCAATTTATCAGTTCTATCATGCATCTGAAGACCAATGTGAGATGGAATCCACAGCATGTGCACTCTGACTCCACTGTCCACAATCCATACCTGTGTCTGGCTTCTGACACAAGCATGCCACAATTTATGCTTAATGAGTTGAGAGCATTTATGGATGACAGAGAATCAGTTACAATTAAACTGTCAATCTTTGATACATAGATGCATTTCAGTGCAAGGAGTATGGCAAACAGTTCTGTCTGAAGGGTAGAGGCCCAATTATTGATGCGTGCTCCAATTTCTTTAAGAGAGCCATCACTCTGTACGACAACAGCAGCACTACCAGCTGCACCAGTGGATTGGTGAACAGAACCATCAGCGTAAATAATTTGCAAGAGTGTGTGCTGTGTGACTAAGTTATCAATACAGCTTAAGGCCTCATGTTTGGCTTCAAGGCGAAGTTTTGGTTGTGATTTAAGAAGTAGTTTGGGGGGAAATGGAGGAATGGTAGTTTGGAATGGGGTAATATTCCATGGAGCGGAGAAGTGCCGCTGTTGCCTTACTTGACATAGATCATGTATCTGATTCATGCGGAGGTTGAGAAACGAACCAGATACTGTCACAGTGAATCTTACCAAGTGTCTAGAGGTAAATACACACAGATCTAAATGGATTGTGAAAACGTGCAATTGCATTAAGTTTTATAACCTGCATGAACTGTATCACTGTAGGCAACAAGAGCATTTCACCCCTCCATGGAAGATGTGTTCATTTAATATCACATACCTACAAGTTCCTCCCAAGAAGCTCATTGCTAGTAATCCCTTCCTTAAATCTCTTGTTAGAGCAACTGCTCAAGAAGAAATTTCTCACCTAGCCGGTAGTAATATGTTATCACAAGTTATATACACTGATGGATCTAAACAGGAGTCTTCTGGCAGGGCTGCATCTGCTCTTGTTGCCACCTCCCTAGTTAAGAACCATAATAAATTTGTTGAGTTAGGCATAAGAATTAACAACTGGGCGTCTACACTGCAAACTGAATTGTTTGCAATCCTAATGGCGCTAAAGCTAACCTATGACACTGAGCTTGACTCTATCATCATTACTGATTCTATGTCATCATTGAAGGCTCTTGGCTCATATAATGACTCCAACAACATGCTCATTGGGGAAGCCAGGTATAGATACTCAAAAATTAGGGACAAAGGAATTAATGTACAATTGCTATGGATCCCATCACACATTGGATTACTCCTTCATGATAAAGTTGATATGTTAGCCAAGAAGAGTATCCAGAAGGAGAACGTAGAATATAACTTTGGTATAACTGTGTCTAGCATTAGGAATAATATTAGGAGAGAAGTAAATAATGAAAATGATTGTTATAGGAATGCAGTTAGAAGCCTGAGTAGATCTATAACCCACTATGATAACATGAACGTAGATAAGTATGTTTATGGAGCAACTTGCAATGTGAACAGACTGACTGATGTTGTAGTGGCCAGGCTTAGGCTTGGTTACAAGTACTGACTGATGTTGTAGTGGCCAGGCTTAGGCTTGGTTACAAATACTGACTGATGTTGTAGTGGCCAGGCTTAGGCTTGGTTACAAGTACTGACTGATGTTGTAGTGGCCAGGCTTAGGCTTGGTTACAAGTACTTCTGGCAGTTTGGGAGACACACAGATGATGATCAAACTAAATGTAAATTATGTGATCAGGCATATGGTCACTCTCTTGAACACTATGTGCTTAATTGTCCACTTATTGAGGAATACAGAGACAGACAGTATAATAACCTATGTGACATGTCAAGATATCTTATTAATGAAAATAAGATACCAGATATACTAAGCAAATTTCCTAAATTTGCTTGTAACAGATAAGTGAACTATAGATATGTAGATATAAATCCATATGTATTCCTGTTAACCCTTTGGGGCCTAGTTCCTAGGCCTTTTGTGTATCCATATGCTCTCGCGCTACCGTCCACAGGATGGATATGGGGTGCACAATAAACTAGCCACTTCGGTGGCAAAATCTAAAAAAAAATCACCACTGTCGATCAATTTTTGGTCATCAGGCTTGGGGTCAGTAAGTAAGTTTATTCAGGTATACACAAATACAGTTACATAGATTATCATACATAGCATACCTGGAGTTTACCTGGAGAGAGTTCCGGGGGTCAACGCCCCCGCGGCCCGGTCTGTGACCAGGCCTCCTGTTGGATCAGAGCCTGATCAACCAGGCTGTTGCTGCTGGCTGCACGCAAACCAACGTACGAGCCACAGCCCGGCTGATCCGGAACTGACTTTAGGTGCTTGTCCAGTGCCAGCTTGAAGACTGCCAGGGGTCTGTTGGTAATCCCCCTTATGTGTGCTGGGAGGCAGTTGAACAGTCTCGGGCCCCTGACACTTATTGTATGGTCTCTTAACGTGCTAGTGACACCCCTGCTTTTCATTGGGGGGATGGTGCATCGTCTGCCAAGTCTTTTGCTTTCGTAGTGAGTGATTCTCGTGTGCAAGTTCGGTACTAGTCCCTCTAGGATTTTCCAGGTGTATATAATCATGTATCTCTCCCTCCTGCGTTCCAGGGAATACAGGTTTAGGAACCTCAAGCGCTCCCAATAATTGAGGTGTTTTATCTCCGTTATGCGCGCCGTGAAAGTTCTCTGTACATTTTCTAGGTCGGCAATTTCACCTGCCTTGAAAGGTGCTGTTAGTGTGCAGCAATATTCCAGCCTAGATAGAACAAGTGACCTGAAGAGTGTCATCATGGGCTTGGCCTCCCTAGTTTTGAAGGTTCTCATTATCCATCCTGTCATTTTTCTAGCAGATGCGATTGATACAATGTTATGGTCCTTGAAGGTGAGATCCTCCGACATGATCACTCCCAGGTCTTTGACGTTGGTGTTTCGCTCTATTTTGTGGCCAGAATTTGTTTTGTACTCTGATGAAGATTTAATTTCCTCATGTTTACCATATCTGAGTAATTGAAATTTCTCATCGTTGAACTTCATATTGTTTTCTGCAGCCCACTGAAAGATTTGGTTGATGTCCGCCTGGAGCTTTGCAGTGTCTGCAATGGAAGACACTGTCATGCAGATTCGGGTGTCATCTGCAAAGGAAGACACGGTGCTGTGGCTGACATCCTTGTCTATGTCGGATATGAGGATGAGGAACAAGATGGGAGCGAGTACTGTGCCTTGTGGAACAGAGCTTTTCACCGTAGCTGCCTCGGACTTTACTCTGTTGACGACTACTCTCTGTGTTCTGTTAGTGAGGAAATTATAGATCCATCGACCGACTTTTCCTGTTATTCCTTTAGCACGCATTTTGTGCGCTATTACGCCATGGTCACACTTGTCGAAGGCTTTTGCAAAGTCTGTATATATTACATCTGCATTCTTTTTGTCTTCTAGTGCATTTAGGACCTTGTCGTAGTGATCCAATAGTTGAGACAGACAAGAGCGACCTGTTCTAAACCCATGTTGCCCTGGGTTGTGTAACTGATGGGTTTCTAGATGGGTGGTGATCTTGCTTCTTAGGACCCTTTCAAAGATTTTTATGATATGGGATGTTAGTGCTATTGGTCTGTAGTTCTTTGCTGTTGCTTTACTGCCCCCTTTGTGGAGTGGGGCTATGTCTGTTGTTTTTAGTAACTGTGGGACGACCCCCGTGTCCATGCTCCCTCTCCATAGGATGGAAAAGGCTCGTGATAGGGGCTTCTTGCAGTTCTTGATGAACACAGATCACATATACATTATTGTCTGTTATCAGAAACACAGATATTTCACTGTCTTCTGGGAGCCAGTACCATAAAAATCTCGTTAGAGATCTGCATGGACAATAAAGACAACTTGAGCACACCCAAACAACTATTGAATGCATATTTGCAATGCAACATCCCCCAACTGAAAAGCAGAGGTGCCATGAGTGCACTAAGAGATAACACAATAAGTGTCAGGGGCCCAAGACTGTTAAGCAACTTCCCAGCATACATAAGGCAGATTGACAATAGGCCCCAGGCAGCCTTCAAGAGGCAGCTGGACAGGCACCTAAAGTCAGCACCTGACCAGCCAGGCTGTGGTTCATATGTTGGATTGCATACAGCCAGCAGTAAGTGCCTGGCTGATTAGGTCCTGATCACAAGGCTTGGTCACATGGTAATTAAATTCAAGTCATTATACAGTACAGAGTACAATACCGACATTAAATATTGGGGCTGTTTGGCTCACTGAAAGTGATACCCATCACTTTGGGAGGGGCTCCTGATTCATGGAAATGTGTAAATTTTCCTCCTGAATTAATCCTGATAACCTCCAATTTCCCAGGCTTTTTATGGCCGCTGTGGGTTTAGAGCTACTCAGTAACAATGCTGTTGTAAGGGTTATTTTGAGGATGTAAGTAACCTCTCCGTTCTGATGGACGAGTCCAAATACAGTTGTAAATCATGTTAATGTCTAAAACAAAAGCGCACCAGTGATATAATACTCATTTTCCCCAAGGCACTGTGACCCCTGGGGGTTTAGTGCTTCCCCCATGAAGTATTTTGGGGAGATTTAATCTAGGATTAAAACCAGTGCAAATAAAGTACGTGGATAAGGGCTGTTTTTTTTATCTTACAAGTTTAGCATGAAGTACTGACAGGAGAAATACTGAAAAATATTTATGAATATAAGGTCTAGCCAGAGCTCCCCTCAGGGGATTATCATTAATTTGTAACTAAATGGTTATTACTACAACCATAATTTTTAAAGGGGTGGACTGGTAAGCCAACGGAAGGCTTTGGTCAGATGCCCAAAAGCTCCAATGGACGGTCATCATCTAAGACCCGCATCAGGAAACACTCGTCCTGTTTCCTAATGAACATTACCTAACCTAACCAGTAATTTGTCCATGATTGTGACCATGTATAGATGTGTAGATGGTTCATTGCCTTTGTAACCTGGTCATGATTGTGACCAGATTTATCTGGAGTTCATTACCATTGTAACTTGTTCAGCTATCAAAACTTTGGGGTCCAGTCCCTGGACTCATTATGTACCTCTGTAATCTTTTGACTACCACCCACAGGATGGTTTTGGGGTGCATAATAAAGATCCTAAACTAATTAAACTAACAATTGACCCCTGGCTATCTTCAAGAGGGAACTGGATAAGTCAGTAGTACTTGATCAGCCAGTGTAAGGTGACTAACACCCAGGTACCTACTCACAGCTAGGTGAACATCTATACATATGATGCTATGTATGATAATTTATGTAATGGTATTAATGTGTACCTGAATAAACTATGTTTACACCCTTGCCGGGGATCGAACCCGGACACTGTGTGGGGTGAGAGCGTTGTCTACCAGGCCACGGGACACTATTCACAGTGCTAATAGTTTATTCTAATTTAACAAATTTCTTTTTATTAAATTGTTCAGAGATCAAGCCCCATACCCCAATTCTAGGCCCCCTACAAGTTGTAATTGGCCCCCCACTAGTTGCTTGTCCCAGGGCCCCCTACAAAATACTTGTAAAGGGCCCCCCCCCCACTAGTTGCTTGTCCCTAGGCCCCCTACAAGTTACTTGTAATGGGCCCCCCACTAGTTGCTTGTCTCTGGGCCCCCTACAAGTTACTTGTACTGGGTCCCCCACTAGTTGCTTGTCTCTGGCCCCCCTACAAGTTACTTGTACTGGGTCCCCCACTAGTTGCTTGTCTCTGGGCCCCTACAAGTTACTTGTACTGGGTCCCCCACTAGTCGTTTGTCTCTGAGCCCCCTACAAGTTACTTGTAATGGGCCCCACTAGTCGCTTGTCCCTGGGCCCCCTACAAGTTACTTGTACTGGGTCCCCCACTAGTTGCTTGTTCCTGGGCCACTACAACTTACTTGTAATGGGCCCCCACTAGTTGCTTGCCCCTGGGCCCCCTTCAAGTTACTTGTACTGGGTCCCCCACTGGTTGCTTGTCTCTGGGCCCCCTACAAGTTACTTGTAATGGGCTCCCCACTAGTTGCTTGCTCCTGGGCCACTACAAGTTACTTGTAATGGCGCCCTTCTAGTTGCTTGTAATGGCGCCCTTCTAGTTGCTTGTAATGGCGCCCTTCTAGTTGCTTGTAATGGCGCCCTTCTAGTTGCTTGTCCCTGGGCCCCTACAAGTTACTTGTACTGTGTCCCCCACTAGTTGCTTGTCTCTGGGCCCAATACAAGTTACTTGTACTGGGTCCCCCACTAGTTGCTTGTCTCTGGGCCCCCTACAAGTTACTTGTACTGGGTCCCCCGCTAGTTGCTTGTCCCTGGGCCCCCTACAAGTTACTTGTACTGGGTCCCCCACTAGTTGCTTGTCTCTGGGCCCCCTACAAGTTACTTGTAATGGGTCCCCCACTAGTTGCTTGTTCCTGGGCCACTACAAGTTACTTGTAATGGCCCCCCTCTAGTTGCTTGTCCCTGGGCCCCTACAAGTTACTTGTACTGGGTCCCCCACTAGTTGCTTGTCTCTGGGCCCCCTACAAGTTACTTGTACTGGGTCCCCAGCTAGTTGCTTGTCCCTGGGCCACCTACAAGTTACTTGTACTGGGTCCCCCACTAGTTGCTTGTCTCTGGGCCCCCTACAAGTTACTTGTACTGGGTCCCCCACTAGTTGCTTGTCTCTGGGCCCCCTACAAGTTACTTGTACTGGGTCCCCCACTAGTTGCTTGTCTCTGGGCCCCCTACAAGTTACTTGTACTGGGTCCCCCACTAGTTGCTTGTCTATGGGCCCCCTACAAGTTACTTGTACTGGGTCCCCCACTAGTTGCTTGTCTCTGGGCCCCCTACAAGTTACTTGTACTGGGTCCCCTGCTAGTTGCTTGTCCCTGGGCCCCCTACAAGTTACTTGTACTGGGTCCTCCACTAGTTGCTTGTCTCTGGGCCCCCTACAAGTTACTTGTACTGGGCTTGTCCCTGGGCCCCCTACAAGTTACTTGTACTGGGTCCTCCACTAGTTGCTTGTCTCTGGGCCCCCTACAAGTTACTTGTACTGGGTCCCCCACTAGTTGCTTGTCCCAGGGCCCCCTACAAGTTAGTGGTACTGGCCCCAACAAGGGAAGAAGCACTCCCTTCAAGGGAGATCCCTTGATAGCAGTGAGGGGGCTCTTGATTCTAGGAATTAGAGCTGAATTGAAGCCTACGGGAAACAAATAATGTAATACTACTGGTTTAGAAAGACACGTAAGCAAACACTATAACATATTTATTAGAAAACGTTTCGGTCCTGGGACCTTGATCACTTCTAACATACAGAGGTAGAAAGACATTATATATATAGGCGGAGAGTGAGATGTGACGCACGTGACCTGAGGAATGTCATAAGAACATAAGAATGGAGGAACACTGTAGAAGGCCTACTGGCCCATGCGAGGCAGGTCCTTATCAAAAACAACCTCTGCCTATGATGAGGACGTGATTTCATCGTCTACCCGTCCTCATCATAGGTAGAGGTTGTTTTGATAAGGACCTGCCTCGCATGGGCCAGTAGGCCTTCTACAGTGTTCCTCCATTCTTATGTTCTTATGACATTCCTCAGGTCACGTGCGTCACATCTCACTCTCCGCCTATATATATAATGTCTTTCTACCTCTGTATGTTAGAAGTGATCAAGGTCCCAGGACCGAAACGTTTTCTAATAAATATGTTATAGTGTTTGCTTACGTGTCTTTCTAAACCAACTTGTCGGTATTTATTACCAAGGTTTATTCCGTAATACTACTAAATGGAGAGAAGCGCTAAACCCGTAAGAAGCCATATAGCGCTTCAGGGATGGGAAAATGAGCCCAGTTCCTCGGATCAAGAGCCTCTAACTAACATCAAGGTACCCCTAAACAATGTGACTTGCGTCCAAGTCAGACTTCATCATCATCAAGGAACTCGGTGGAAATAACTCATATTTATCGAGTTTTTTGGACTTTCCCCGGGTTCCTTTATTTATTAATTATCACAAAAATGTTGTAAATGTTTAATATTATATGCGGGGAATGAATGAGACCTAAATAAATGAAAAAAAACTGTGTTGTTAGTGGAGGGTGACTTGGACTCGGCCATCCAGAGTGAAGGTGACGTCTGTGATTCCTGGTCACTTTCCCCTCACTTTCCTGACTACTTTCCCTCACTTTCCCGCCACTTGGGAGTGTGAGGAGGCTGGTGGGGGCCCCTGGGGAGGATGACACGCCTGTGGAGCTGCATGATGGGCCCCAGACTCTATAAGATATATGGAGACTTCCCGCGTCTCCAGGTAACATCTCTACACTTGGCCCTTGCGGGTTTACCGCCTGGTGTTCTCTTCCACTTCCTCGGATCAAGATTGCACACTCTCCCCCCTCCCCCGGGGTAACACCTGCGGGACCCCAGTGGGTGATTTATACATTTGTAATAGTAGTTATGTGGTCCTGCAAGGGGCTCTTGATCCAGGGAGTTGGATCTGTGCTCCAGTTTTCTGAATTGATTCTGAATACCTTCCACTCCCCCCATAGGTGTTGTATAATCCATACGGGTTTAGAGCTCCCCATAATGTAATATAATAATAGTATTAATAATTATAAATAATAATAATAATAGTATTAATAATTAATTATAAATAATAATAATAATAATAATAGTATTAATAATTAATTATAAATAATAATAATAATAGTATTAATAATTATAAATAATAATAATAGTATTAATAATTATAAATAATAATAATAGTATTAATAATTATAAATAATAATAGTATTAATAATTATAAATAATAATAATAGTATTAATAATTATAAATAATAATAATAATAGTATTAATAATTAATTATAAATAATAATAATAATAATAGTATTAATAATTATAAATAATAATAGTATTAATAATTATAAATAATAATAATAGTATTAATAATTATAAATAATAATAATAGTATTAATAATTAATTATAAATAATAATAATAATAATAGTATTAATAATTAATTATAAATAATAATAATAATAGTATTAATAATTATAAATAATAATAATAGTATTAATAATTATAAATAATAATAATAGTATTAATAATTATAAATAATAATAATAGTATTAATAATTATAAATAATAATAATAGTATTAATAATTATAAATAATAATAATAATAGTATTAATAATTATAAATAATAATAATAATAGTATTAATAATTATAAATAATAATAATAATAGTATTAATAATTAATTATAAATAATAATAATAATAGTATTAATAATTAATTATAAATAATAATAATAATAGTATTAATAATTAATTATAAATAATAATAATAGTATTAATAATTAATTATAAATAATAATAATAGTATTAATTAATTATAAATAATAATAATAGTATTAATAATTAATTATAAATAATAATAATAATAATAGTATTAATTAATTATAAATAATAATAATAGTATTAATAATTAATTATAAATAATAATAATGACATGTACCGGTGCTTAAATAAATAAAATTATTCCATGATTATAATCTCGTCTGTATTATTACTGTGCGTTAATGTCTGAAGGGCTTGTGATCCAAGGAACTGAAGCTGCCCTCGCCTGGTGTAGATTACGGTGGAACTCTGGCGCTCGAACTTAATTGGTTCCAGACGGCTGTTTGAGTGACGATCTGTTCGAGTACCGAATGAATTTTTCCCAACCAATTTTCTGTTTGTTCGGCTGTTGTCACTAATCTTGGTCGGCCTCGCGGTGACTTATTTACACAATATAAAAAAAAATCCCAAAAATACGAAGAAACATGAAATAGTTTACAGCGAAGTTCTAGCAGGTCGTGTTTGGTCGAGCGCCGAGCGAACGGTCAACTACCAAGCGACTTCTACACTGAACAAAGCATTTGAGCACCGAATTGTTCGAGTACGGAGCTGTTCGAGTACTGAGGTTCCACTGTATTTGTATCATTAACACTTTGAGTTTATAAACGAAGGCTAAATCAGGAAACCCATCCGCGCTGTATAACCCTTGTGGTTTAGCGCTTCTTTTTGATTATAATATTAATAATCAGCAAAGCCGTTTATAACTTATTTACATTGATGTCCTTTAATCATTTTCCTGAATAAAAATACTTCGATTTATTGGACATTAATTTATACTTCTTGATTTTACTGGGGTATTCTAGGTTATTTTTTTTATAATATTTTATAAATGACATTAAAAAATTACGTGTACAAAACCCTGATACAACACGTATTAGGGGTAGGTTATGGCCTGGTTGGGAATGCTGTCGCTTCCCACAGTGAGTGTGCGGGTTCGATCCCTGGCACGGGTGGAAACATTAGGCATGTTTCCTTACATGTGTTGTTTTGCAATAAAGTTGGTAGAATTACCGACAATATGTAAAGTAAAAGGACACAAGTGCAACTAATGTGACATTTTATTGTGGCAACGTTTCGCTCCTGGAGAGCGAAACGTTGCCACAATAAAATGTCACATTAGTTGCACTTATGTCCTTTTACTTCACGTGTTTTGTTCACCTAGCAGTAAGTAGGTACCTGGGTGTTAGTGGACTGGTGTGGGTTGCATCCTGGGGGACAAGCTTGAAGGACCATAATGGAAATAAAACAGTTCTCGATGACGCACTGACTTTCCTGGCTTATCCTGGGTGGCTAACCCTCCCGAGTTAAAAATCTGAACAAAATCTCATTGGAAATAAGTCACTTTGTCTGACTTACTTGGGTTATCCTCGGGAATTTACTCATTTGTTACTATGGAATAAATCACAATAAGGTGCATGATTGAAAATATTAATATAATAATAAAATCTTAATTTCTGTAACTACTAAGTATACCAGTACATGTACAAGGTATACCAGTACATGTACAAGGTATACCAGTACATGTACAAGGTATACCAGTACATGTACAAGGTATACCAGTACATGTACAAGGTATACCAGTACATGTACAAGGTATACCAGTACATGTACAAGGTATACCAATACATGTACAAGGTATACCAATACATGTACAAGGTATACCAGTACATGTACAAGGTATACAAGTACATGTACAAGGTATACAAGTACATGTACAAGGTACAAGTACAAGGTATACCAGTACATGTACAAGGTATACAAGTACATGTACAAGGTATACAAGTACATGTACAAGGTATACTAGTACATGTACAAGGTATACCAGTACATGTACAAGGTATACCAGTACATGTACAAGGTATACCAGTACATGTACAAGGTATACCAGTACATGTACAAGGTATACCAGTACATGTACAAGGTATACCAGTACATGTACAAGGTATACCAGTACATGTACAAGGTATACAAATACATGTACAAGGTATACAAGTACATGTACAAGGTATACAAGTACATGTACAAGGTATACCAGTACATGTACAAGGTATACATGTACAAGGTATACAGACCATAGCTGACATCAATGACATACTACTATATACAAAGTACCTTGTTATGTTGAGCATTTCCCACAAATTATGTCAGTTTTGTCCCAGGATGTGACCCACACCAGTCCACTAACACCCAGGATGTGACCCACACCAGTCCACTAACACCCAGGATGTGACCCACACCAGTCCACTAACACCCAGGATGTGACCCACACCAGTCCACTAACACCCAGGATGTGACCCACACCAGTCCACTAACACCCAGGATGTGACCCACACCAGTCCACTAACACCCAGGATGTGACCCACACCAGTCCACTAACACCCAGGATGTGACCCACACCAGTCCACTAACACCCAGGATGTGACCCACACCAGTCCACTAACACCCAGGATGTGACCCACACCAGTCCACTAACACCCAGGATGTGACCCACACCAGTCCACTAACACCCAGGATGTGACCCACACCAGTCCACTAACACCCAGGATGTGACCCACACCAGTCCACTAACACCCAGGATGTGACCCACACCAGTCCACTAACACCCAGGATGTGACCCACACCAGTCCACTAACACCCAGGATGTGACCCACACCAGTCCACTAACACCCAGGATGTGACCCACACCAGTCCACTAACACCCAGGATGTGACCCACACCAGTCCACTAACACCCAGGATGTGACCCACACCAGTCCACTAACACCCAGGATGTGACCCACACCAGTCCACTAACACCCAGGATGCAACCCACACCAGTCCACTAACACCCAGGATGTGACCCACACCAGTCCACTAACACCCAGGATGTGACCCACACCAGTCCACTAACACCCAGGATGTGACCCACACCAGTCCACTAACACCCAGGATGCGACCCACACCAGTCCAATAACACCCAGGATGCGACCCACACCAGTCCAATAACACCCAGCATGTGACCCACACCAGTCCAGTAACACCCAGGATGTGACCCACACCAGTCCAATAACACCCAGGATGTGACCCACACCAGTCCACTAACACCCAGGATGTGACCCACACCAGTCCAATAACACCCAGGATGTGACCCACACCAGTCCAATAACACCCAGCATGTGACCCACACCAGTCCAATAACACCCAGGATGTGACCCACACCAGTCCACTAACACCCAGGATGTGACCCACACCAGTCCACTAACACCCAGCATGTGACCCACTCCAGTCCACTAACACCCAGCATGTGACCCACACCAGTCCACTAACACCCAGGATGTGACCCACACCAGTCCACTAACACCCAGGATGTGACCCACACCAGTCCAATAACACCCAGGATGTGACCCACACCAGTCCACTAACACCCAGGATGCGACCCACACCAGTCCACTAACACCCAGGATGTGACCCACACCAGTCCACTAACACCCAGGATGCGACCCACACCAGTCCAATAACACCCAGGTACCCATTTTACTGATGGGTGAATATGGACAACAGGTGTCTTATGGAAATATGACCTAATGTTATCCAACTGTACCTGAGCTTCAAACTTCGGACCTCAGTGAAAATAAGAAGAAAAACCTAAGCACTTTCATGTGCTGACTCACACATCTTCAGTCCATGAAGGTGCCCAGGTTTTATTTCCTGTTTTCTCTGTTGTATTTTTACATACATTACTTTGTACAATTGTAGTTGTGTGTACCTGTACCTAAATAAAACACACTCTTGTTTTTCCATCAAACAAGACAGAAATACTACCAGTGTGAGTACTCAGAATTTCTAGGAGAAAGTTCTAGGTGAAGTCACCGGTTGTGAATTTTGTATGTATGTATTTTGTAATTAACCAAGTTGTGAATTTTGTATGTATGTATTTTGTAATTAACCAAGTTGTGAATTTTGTATGTACATTGGTACCTCGGGATACGAACTTAATTCATTCCAGAAGGCCGTTCGAGTGCTGATACTGAACGAATTTGTTCCCATAAGGAATAATGTAAATTAGATTAATCCATTTCAGACCCCCAAAAATACACTTACATAAATACACTTACATAATTGTTTGCATTTTGAGCTGTTCGTATCCCGAGGTACCACTGTACAGTGGACCCCCGCTTAATGATCACCTCCCAATGCGACCAATTATGTAAGTGTATTTATGTAAGTGCATTTGTACGTGTATGTTTGGGGGTCTGAAATGGACTAATCTACTTCACAATATTCCTTATGGGAACAAATTCGGTCAGTACTGGCACCTGAACATACTTCTGGAACGAAAAAATATCGTTAACCGGGGGTCCAATGTATTTTGCAATCAGCCACATTATGAATTTTGCATGTTGCCATTTATTTGGTAATCTAAGAAAAAATTCAACGTTAAAAATATAATAATCATTGACGATTTTAACTGATGGTATATTTGTTTCCAGAGCGAGGTGTACGTGCCTAATGCACTGGAGAAGATCGGAAACAAAATCATTCAAGGGGTAAGAACAGTACATCACTCTAGTACAGTACAGTAGTAACTTTCACTAAGTTCAATATTTCCCTGTACAAAAACTTTGTACAGTATTAGCTTTAGGGGTAATAGTGAATTAAATACTGTAATATTATGTAATTTATAACAGTACAGTAGTGTTGAATATTTTTATGCATTTCAATGTTTGCAAAATAACCACTGTTTAAAATAGTGAATTTCCAAGTGCTTCATGATTTCTCACATTATCATGCATGTATAACTACAGTGGTACCTCGAGTTTCGAACGTCTCCTAACTCGAATAATTGTGTAAATATATTTTTTGTAAGTGCTTTTGAAAGTGTATTTTTCTGGGTTTGAAACGGACTAATCCAGTTTACATATTCCTTATGGGAACAAATTCGTTTGGTATCAGCACTCAAACAGCCTTCTGGAATGAATTAAGTTCGTAACTCAAGGTACCACTGTATGTGTTTTTTAAATTGTTGAAATATCGTTATAGTGTTTAAATTATACCAGTAATTTGCTATTATTAAACTTCTAAAAATCATGATGTAGGTATATCTAGTATAATTTTGATTGCATCCACTAAAAAATTCTTTAACTATGTAAAGAATCCCACACCATTCACAACATATTAATTTGTCTGATTTTGACAAAGCGACATCTTGCAGGGATGTGGGGCATGACACCTGTGCTGGGTCACACAAGGGATGTGTTATCTCCCCTCTGCCTGTTGGAGGTTAATCCTGGGAGCGATATGTATGACAGGTTTGATAACCCGTCTGTACATCATCTGTGCTGTCAGATTATGCTGTGACTAGCCTGCCCACCATTATCATATTTTCCACCTCCCACATCTGTTATGTCATGACATGATTGTTCTCAGGCCAGTTTACCCACTGTTCACTTTGTGTTGAGCAATTAAGATAAATATATGCAGACATCAGATGTGTATCTCTATACACGCTTGAGATTTTACATTAATCCCAATTTTAGGGGTTAATCTTAATGTTAGAGAGCAGGCAAAGAGCATCCGTAATGGCCCATATGCAGTTGATAAAGTTTTCAGCCTAACTAATTAACTTTTATGTATTTATCCTAAAGATACTGAATGTGTTACCAAGTGTGGCAGATAAGAAACCATTCTCAGTTATATGTGAAGCCCATACATTGATGCTACCAAGTGATGATTCATTACCATCTAGGAGTACCTTCAGTACTTGTTTCTGCAACATGCATAACTCCTCTTCCTGCTACCAAACAGACGTATTACCCTTCGGCACTCGACTTCACCTTGTTCTTTTCAAAAGTCGAGTCGCTACTATTACACTAGGGGCTATCCCACTAGACCCTCACTTGATTTTATCCTCGCTGTACGAAGAGTTTACTCTAGTTCCTGACCCTAGTGAGAGTATTCCTTCAGTTATTATTTACTTAACTACTGTACCTTGAATCAACTATACCTACATTTAAAAAATTTGTCCTTTTGCAGTAATAAATTCCAGAGAACACCAGCATTTACCTCTCAAACATCTGTAACTCTTTTAAAGTGGTGACCCCCAAGAGTGACCTTGAAAGCCTAAAAGCATAATTCTCGTGTTTTTCAGGGAAGCAAGTGCTATAATACCCACAAGTTCCCTGCAGTATAAGGTGATGCCAAGACTGGCTTAGCATACATTAGTAAATTTATTTAGGTACAAGTACACATTTTTTTTTTTTTTATTATCAAGTACACATAAGTTGTACAATTATTATACTGTAAATTACACAGGATAACCCAAAAAAAAGTCAAGAGTGAGTTATTTCCCTCGGGGTCCTTGTACCTGTGGTGTAACAATCTTTCCCAGGTCAGTTACCCACCGGTCATCTTGTTTTGTGAATAAAAATTCAAATAACGAGCGCACATACAAATGATAGGATAGGCTTAACTGTAGTACAGGTCACCTCACCCTATGGGGTGAGATAATATCTTTTGCCTTCGAAAGTAAAAATGCGTTTGTATCATAAATTGTACAACCTCATATTAATAATAGAGTAAATTATTGACTATTTGAAATTTGCTATTCTTTACCTATATAGACTTAAGTAATCTTTAAGTACATTGGAGCCTCGGTATGTGACCCTAATTCATTCCAGAAAACTGTTTGAGTGCCGCTCCATTTGAGTATCGAACAAGTTCTTCCCAACCAATTTTCTGTTTGGTTGGCTGTTATCACTAAATGTTGTAGGCCTCATGGTGACTTATTTATATAAATAATTAAAAAAAAACACCAAAAAATGCGAAGAAACACAAAATAGTTTACAGAAAAGTTCTGGCAGGTCGTATTTGTTTGGTCGAGTGCTGAGCTTTGTTCGAGTAGGGAGGTGGTCGTATACGAAGGTTCCACTGTATTAGGTGAAGTCTGCCCGAAATACCTCAGCATGATAGTGGCTTTCTTTGTACCAATGAAATTATGAAATGTAAAAGCTCATTGTAACCTTTGCTAAGAAATAAACTTTTGTTTGTTTTGTTTTATTTTGTAGTTACAGCTCTTGGCCTCACTGGAAGACTAGTCACTCCTAGTGCTCGCAGTGTCAATGCCTGCAACCTACATAACTCTTGTTCTTGCTATCAATTCAACTCCTGGCGGTCCTCAGCATTGTCAGGATTACTACTACGATTGTTGCTTACTTTATTACCCACTTCCAACTCTACACCAACTAATTTATCCATGTAATCATTTCCAGAGAACACCATAGTGTTTTTCTCTCAGACATCCATAATTCCAAACCTGCTAAAATATTTTTAGAAAAATTTACCACAAAATCAAAATAAATTGAGTAAATGCTCTAGGGGAAGCAGCATTAGGTACTTCATTTACCATTCTCTGAGGGTAACATTCTAGCCTCATGCCTATGAAATTGTCAGACATATGCCTACATGACACCTCTATCGTTTAGTGCTGTACAAATGCTATGAGGCCTCCTCTACTATATAATAATTAACAAAATTAACATTGTAATAATTAACGAAATTAACATCTACAATATTAATAAATTTTTTCAGCTTAACATCTTGTACAACATCGGGCTGTACACGTCGCCCTTCCTTGCAACATCTCTGTATCGCTGGGAGCAGTTCACTTACATCTCTGCAGTAAAAGTAAGATAACTACACCTTTATACAGTTAGTAAAAGTAAGGTTTCTTTAACCCTTTGACTGTCGCGGCCATATATATACGTCTTACGAGGTACAGTGTTTGACGTATATATATTCATAAATTCTAGCGGCTTCAAATCAAGCAGGAGAAAGCTGGTAGGCCCACATGTGAGAGAATGGGTCTGTGTGGTCAGTGTGCACCATATAAAAAAAAATACTGGAGCATGCAGTGCATAATGAGAAAAAAAAAACTCCGACCATTTTTTTAATTAAAATGCCGACTTTGTGGTCTATTTTCGTATAGTATTTATGGTTGTATTCTCATTTTCTTGGTCTCATTTGATAGAATGGAAAACATATTATAGAAATAGAGGTGATTTTGATTGATTTTACTATAAAAAGAACCGGGAAATGGAGCTCAAAGTAGGGAAAATGTTTGATTTTTGCCAATGTTCAAAAGTAAACAAATGATGTCATTGTCTTATAAATGTCCAACTAGCCATTCTAATATGCAGTCATGAATGGGTTGATGTTATTTATACAATTATTACAGTATTGCAGAAGTCTGCATAATAGTAAGTCTTCTATTTTTTGTTTGAATAAAAATTCAAAATAGAAAGCAAGAGTAATATCAGAGGGGCCTGGAGACGTGACTGATAAACAAAGAAAATGTTATTTTAGAGCCAGGAATGTCTGCATTGTTCATTCTGGACCTTATTTTGAAATTGTCATATTTTTTTAATTTTCGTGAAATTGGCCAAATTGCAAATTTCTGACCATATTATTGGGTAGTTGAAATCGGTAAATGGGCAGTTTCTTGTACTCAATCAATAGAAAAAATGGAGTTCTAAAGAAATAGCTATGAGTTTGGTCGACTGAAACAATGGAATTAGCCGAAAATAGAGCTCAAAGTGGGCGAAATCGCCGATTTGTAAATATCGCCGAGGTCGCTAACTTCGCGAGAGCATAATTCTGTCAGTTTTCCATCAAATTTCGTTTTTTTTTGGTGTCATTACAATCGGGAAAAGATTCTCTATCATTTCATAAGAAAAAATAATTTTTTTTTTTTTTTTTTTTTTTTTTTTTTTTTTTTTTTTTTTTTTTTTTTTTTTTTTTTGAAATTTTGCAACACCAGGAGACACCTCAGGATTGGGGGTTGTGACAGTCAAAGGGTTAAATAGTAAAAGTAAGATAACTTTAAATAGTAAAAGTAAGATAACTTTAAATAGTACAAGTAAGATAACTTTAAACACTTAGTAAAAGCAAGATAACTTTAAACAGTTGATAACTACAACTTTAAGTAAAAGTAAGATAACTAACACTTTAAACATATAGTAGAGCAAGATAACTATGACTTTATACAGTTGGTAAAAATGAGATAACTACACCTTTAAACAGTTAGTAAAAGCAAGATAACTGCAGTGTTAAACAGTCAGTGAAAAGTATCTACAGGCTCACATTCCTTTATCCGAAATTCTGAAATTCGAAAATTTCCGAAAACCGAACTTTTTTCATGGAGTGTGGAGCGTCAGCCATCTCCGTGCTGGGTCATGCCGCCACGTGGCGGCGTTGAGAATTATTCAGAAATTCAAAAAGTCTGAAATTCAGAACGGTACAGGCCCTAAGGGTTTCCGGTAAAGGGATGTGCACCTCTACAATGTTAAACAGTAAGAAAAAATAGGTTTAGGGACCCACTAAAAGGTTAAGAGACAATATGTATAAATTAACTTTTACCACATAGGCGATCTTGTACTAAGACAGGGTGACTCAAAAAAGAAAACACATTCACCATCCTTCATTCAGTAGATGTCTTGCCAGAAGTCTGTAGACATTGCCATTAAGGTGACCTCCGAATAGCAACGTCCCTAACCTGTCCTTAATTAAGACTGCAGACACAGTACTTCTCGCCTCCACAACTCAAGTCTGGCCAACCTGTGTTCCTGAATTCCTTCATGAACATTACCTTGCTTAACACTCCAATAGCATGGCAAACCCTAAAAACCACTTGTCTCACACATCCTTGGTAGATGTTCGACACTGTTGCTTAGAAGCACTCCCATCCCCAGTCCATCTCTTCCAAGGATGATCTTTATGCCCGCTTCCCTCCACCTCAGATTTATACACCTTTACCATTTTATTCATTTTTCTTTCTAAATGGCTAAACCCTTTACCCTTTGAATTGTGCCTTTTGTAACCCCATACTATCTGATTTCTGTGATCCTTTTTTTTTTTTTCCTTCAACAAACTGGCTGTATCCTACCAAGGCAGGGTGGCCCAAAAAGAAAAACAAAAGTTTCTCTTTTTAAATTTAGTAATTTATACAGGAGAAGGGGTTACTAGCCCCTTGCTCCTGGCATTTTAGTCCCTCTTACAACACGCATGGCTTACAAAGGAAGAATTTTGTTCCACTTCCCCATGGAGATAGGAAATAAACAAGAACAAGAACTAGTAAGAAAATAGAAGAAAACCCAGAGGGGTATGTATGTATATATATGCTTGTACATGTATGTGTAGTGTGACCTAAGTGTAAGTAGAAGTAGCAAGATGTACCTGAAACCTTGTTTATGAGGCAAAAAATGGACACCAGCAATCCTACCATCATGTAAAACAATTACAGGCTTTCGTTTTACACTCACTTGGCAGGACAGTAGTACCACCCTGGGCAGTTGCTGTCTACCAACCTACTACCTATTCTGTGATCCTTATTCTTTGCATAATATTCACACCAAAAATTGTTCTCAAATATGACATCTCCACTTAATATTTAAAGGCTATGCCTCACACTGGTGCAAAAGGATAGGTACTATTGTACTCTGGTACATTTTCCCTTTTTGCCTCTGCTTATAAACTTTATTCAGACTCCTTAACACACCACCTGCCTTTTTCCCCTCATTTATTTCACGGTTCACCTCATCTTTTGTAGACCCATCTTCCAACACATCAGCTCCCAAGTATCTAAATATATTCACTTCCTCCATATGCTCTTCCTCCAATGTAATATCCAGTACTTCTTTCTTTCAACGCATCGGCCGTATCCCACCGTGGCGGGGTGGCCCGAAAGGAAAAACGAAAGTTTCTCCTTTTAAGTTTAGTAATGTATACAGGAGAAGAGGTCTCTAGCCCCTTGCCTCTGGCATTTTAGTTGCCTCTTACAACACGCGTGACTTATGGAGGAAGAATTCCATTCCACATCCCCATGGAGATCCAGTACTTCATAACCTAAAAAATTTTGTTACTCTCATCAATTTACTCTTTTCTATGTTTATTTTCAATTTATTTTTTTTAAACACCCAAACTCTTCCAACAATCATTGCAACTTTTCTTCAGAATCTCCCAAAAGAACTAAATGTAAATGGAACACCTCCCACATTATATCAGATTCATTCTCTCTCAGTCCCACACATTTCCCCAAAACTCAGTGTCTTCATCCCCTCTATATAAGGTAGCTCTCCATGGGAAAGTGAAGAATTCTTCCTCTGAAAGCCACACATGTTGTAAGAAGCAACTAAAATGCTGGCAGCAAGAGGCTGGTAAGCCCTCCTTTTTAAATTAATACATATAGTCGGACTTGAGTCCTGGAAATGGGAAGTACAATGCCTGCACTTTAAAGGAGGGGTTTGGGATATTGGCAGTTTGGAGGGATATGTTGTGTATCTTTATACGTATATGCTTCTAAACTGTTGTATTCTGAGCACCTCTGCAAAAACAGTGATAATGTGCGAGTGTGGTGAAAGTGTTGAATGATGATGAAAGTATTTTCTTTTTGGGGATTTTCTTTCTTTTTTTTGGGTCACCCTGCCTCGGTGGGAGACGGCCGACTTGTTGAAAAAAAAAAAAAAAACATGTAATATTATGTAATAGTAATATTTTTTGAAGAGGTTCGGGGAAACCGGTTAGCCGGACTTTAGTCCTGGAGGCGGGAAGTACAATGCCTGCACTTTAACCCGTAAACAGTCCAAACGTATATATACGTTTTTTCGACATTTGAAAGTATGTAAAAAAAGTAGATCTTCTTTTTGTTTTTTTACATTTGAAAATGTGTAAAAAAAACTTTGATCTACTTTTTTTTTGTTATATTTGAATTATTATTATAATCAAAAAGAAGTGCTAAGCCACAAGGACTATACAGCTGTTATATTTGAAAATAGGTAAAAAAAAAAAAAAACGTAGGTCTACTTTTGTAGCACTACACATGTGAACGTAGATCTGCTTGGACTGTTTACGGGTTAAAGGAGAGGTTTGGAATATTGGCTGTTTGGAGTGGCATCTAAACTCTCGTATCTGGGCGCCTCTGCAAAGACGGTGATTATGTGTGAATGATGGTGAAAGTGATTCTTTCTTGGGTCACCCTGCCTTGGTGGGAGACAGCTGACATATTAAAAAAAAATAAGATGGTACATATGAAACAAGGGATCTAGCCCTTAAACGGTCCAAATAGATCGACATTCAAATCCGTAGTGCTTCAAAAGTAGATCTATTTTTTTACATATTTTCAAATATAACAGAAAAAAGTGTAGATAAAAGTTTTTTTACACATTTTCAAATGTAAAAAAAAAAAAAGTTGATGTACATTTTTTACATACTTTCAAATGTTGAAAAAACGTATATATACGTTTGGACCATTTAAGGGCTAGAAGCATATGTGCACTAGAAGCTTTTTGTTATCGAGTCAAGATTATTTCACTATCATTCTTAGGTTTCAAATTTAGATTATCTTTGCTTCCTACCTGACATTTATCCTTCTTTTTTTTTTTTTTTTTTACTGTATAATTTATGTAATGTACTTTATGTAAAAAGTTTGACGTTCATTCCGTTCTAAAGAGGTGCCTTGATGCTGATGATGGGCTCTTGATTCAAGGAAGTGGACCTCTCCGTCCCATCCTTTGTTCGAACCTGATTGCTATGCTACCCTATGTGTTTAGTGCTTAAGTTTTGTATTTCATATACAGTGGACCCTCGCCTAACAATATTAATCCGTTCCTGAGAGCTCAACGTTAGGCAAAATTATCGTTAGCCGAATTAATTTTCCCCATAAGAAATAATGGAAATCAAATTAATCCGTTCCTGACACCCCAGAGTATGAAAAAAATAATTTTACCACATGAAATATTAATTTTAATACACACAAACTGAAGAGGACATGCACAGTTACATGACACTTACCTTTATTGAAGATCTGGTGATGGGAGGAGGAGAGTGTGTGGATGGTGTTAATGTTTAGAAGGGGAACCCCCTTCCATTAGGACTTGAGGTGTCAAGTCCTTTTCCGGGGTTACTTCCCTTCTTCTTTTAATACCATTACTCCTCCTGAGTAATGTAGGTCCTGCTTGGCATTTTCTTCCAAAACAGGCCTGTTTCGTCACAAACACTTGTTCAGGTTTCAGTCCTTCACTGTCTATGTACTCCTTGAATTCCTGCACATATTTTTCAGCCAATTTGTGGTCCGAACTGGCAGCCTCACCATGCCACTACGATTCTTAAATCTCTCAAACCAACCTTTGCTGGCCTTAAATTCACTCACATCACCACTAGTTGCAGGCATTTTTCTAATTAAATCCTCATGCAGCTCCCTAGCCTTTTCACATACGATCGCTTGAGAGATGCTATCCCCTGCTATCTGTTTTTCGTTTATCCACACCAATAACAGTCTCTCAACATCTTCTATCACTTGCGATCTCTGTTTCGAAAACAAAGTTGCACCTTTGGCAAGAACAGCTTCCTTGATTGCCGCTTTCTTGGCCACAATAGTAGCGATGGTTGATTGGGGTTTTATGTACAACCTTTCCAGCTCGGAGACACGCACTCCACTTTCATACTTAGCAATGATCTCTTTCTTCATATCCATAGTTATTCTCGCCCTTTTTCCTGTAGGGTTGGCACTAGAAGCTTTCTTGGGGCCCATGGTGACTTATTTTGCAGATGCAATCACTAAAAAGGTGATAATATGAAATATTCCGATTATATGCTTGGAAGCGACCGCGGTGGCTGGCTTGTAAACACTGGCACCCACGGAACAAGTGAGGCGGGCTCAGGCCGCATGTGGACGTGTCTCGAACGAATCGTGTCGAGTGAGTTTTTTAGCGCTAGCTGAGGCAAAATTTTTGCGTTAAAATGTATCGCTAGGCGGATTTGACGTTATGCGATACGTTCGTTAGGCGAGGGTCCACTGTATTTGTGCATGCCAGTTACATCACTACTTCCTTCCTTCTATCTTTAATGATTCCTCATACTGGGAATTAAATTTACCAGCCTTGTATTTTTTGGGGGGCTATAAAATTTGTCATTTATTTCAGTGCAGCACAGGTTTGGGGTTGCTGTTGATCGTGGCTATGGTCTTCAGAGGCTTTGGCCGTCGTCTAAACCCCGTGTACATGTCTTTCTTGAAGATCTTGGCAAAGGCTCAACAAAACAGTCCAACAGATAAGGTGATGGTAGGTAGACAGTACATACAGTATATCTAATGTTCATAAGTCTTTGCATTTAGATAATGATATACATGTACACCTATCATCCGACTTACGACCTGCTCGACTTGCGACCACTCGACTTACAACCGTGTTTTTTATGCCAAATTTCTGGGAAATAAACAACTATTTGTGTTGTACACAGTGTTTATCCTAAACCTTACAGTATAAAATACAGTACTAACAGCATAAAAAGTAAAGTAAAACATGAAATACCAAAATAAAACAATAAAATAGTCATTACAAAAATGTTTTGTTGATATTCAGTAGTAAAGTTCGACTTACGACCATTTCGACTTACGACCGGTTTCTCGGAACCGAACTCGGTCGTAAGTCGGATGGTAGGTGTATATCTTTTTAATGTTCAAAATTTTGTAAATGATTTTCAGAATAAAGTATTAAGGTTATGCAGTCTTAAGTTAGGTAAGGTTTATCCAGAAACAGGACAAGTGTTTCTTGATGCAGGTCTTAGTCATATGATGACCTGCAGCTGGAGCTTTTGGTCATCTGACCGAAGCCTTCTGCTGGCTTACCACTCCACCCTTTTAAAAATTATTGTTACAGTCTTTTGCTAGTGATCAAGACAAAGAACCAGGAGTTGTCCACAGTTATGTTTTCATTGGCTCCCTCATATGCTTACTTTGCCTTGATGAATTATACACATGTGCAACGTCAATATGACTTGTGAATGGTGCAAGACGGACCAAAACGCCGTCATAAGCTTTTTTCTCTGTGGATTATTAATGTTTCTGGGTATCTTGTAGATGTTTCACCATCCAGTGTCTTTATCAATACATTACATGGATATAATATGAGTCCTGGAGATGGGAAGTACAGTGCCTGCACTCTGAAGGAGGGGTGTTAATGTTGCAGTTTTATAACTGTAGTGTAAATGCTCCTCTGCAAGACAATGATGGAGTGAATGATGAAAGTTTTTCTTTTTCAGACCACCCTGCCTTGGTGGGCCACCCTGCCTTGGTGGGCCACCCTGCCTTGGTGGGCCACCCTGCCTTGGTGGGCCACCCTGCCTTGGTGGGAAACAGCGAATGTATTAATAAAAAATATAATATGAAGACTGTAGAAATACAGTGGACCCCCGGTTAACGATATTTTTTCATTCCAGAAGTATGTTCAGGTGCCAGTACCGACCGAATTTGTTCCCATAAGAAATATTGTGAAGTAGATTAGTCCATTTCAGACCCCCAAAACATACACGTACAAACGCACTTGCATAAATACACTTACATAATTGGTCACATTCGGAGGTAATCGTTATGCGGGGGTCCACTGTATACCCAGCAGACAGTGGAAAATAAGATAATGAGTTCCTCAGTCTAGGAGCAGGTGATGAGCACCTTAGTCTCTTCTTGCTGATGGCTGCACCTTTTCTGCAGACTTCTTTTTTCTTTCAGCAAACTGGCTGTATCCCACTGAGGCAGGGTGGCCCAAAAAGAAAAACGAAAGTTTCTCTTCTTAAATTTAGTAATTTATACGGGAGAAGGGATTACTAGCCCCTTGCTCTTTTCACAGACACTTTAATTTCTTAGCTGATATACTTCAAGAAGTATGCAGTACTTTCTTTCAACCCATGTTCTCTCTAACCCTTAAACGGTCCAAACAGATCGACGTTCAAATTCGTAGTGCTACAAAAGTAGGTCTACTTTTTTTTACATATTTTCAAATATAACAAAAAAAAAATGTAGATAAAAGTTTTTTTTACACGTTTTCAAATGTAAAACAAAAAAGAAGATCTACTTTTTTTTACATACTTTCAGATGTTGAAAAAACGTATATATACGTTTGGACCATTTAACCCTTTGACTGTCGAGGTCGTATATATACGTCTTACGAGGTACCGTGTTTGACGTGTATATATACTCATAAATTCTAGCGGCTTCAAATCAAGCAGGAAAAAGCTGGTAGGCCCACATGTGAGAGAATGGGTCTGTGTGGTCAGTGTGCAACATAAAAAAAAATCCTGGAGCACGCAGTGCATAATGAGAAAAAAAAACTCCGACCTGTATTTTTTTATTTTTGTATAGTATTTATGGTTGTATTCTCATTTTCTTGGTCTCATTTGATAGAATGGAAAACATATTATAGAAATAGAGGTGATTTTGATTGATTTTACTATAAAAAGAACCGGGAAATGGAGCTCAAAGTGGGGGAAATGTTTGATTTTTGCCGATGTTCAAAAGTAAACAAATGATGTCATTGTCTTATAAATGTCCAACTAGCTATTCTAATATGCAGTCATGAATGAGTTGATGTTATTTATACAATTATTACAATATTGCAGTAGTCTGCATGATAGTAAGTCTTCTATTTTTTGTTTGAATAAAAATTCAAAATAGAAAGCAAGAGTAATATCAGAGGGGCCTGGAGACATGACTGATAAACAGAGAAAATGTTATTTTAGAGCCAGGAATGTCTGCAGTGTTCATTCTGGACCTTATTTTGAAATTGTCATATTTTTTAATTTTTGTGAAATTGGCCAAATTGCAAATTTCTGACCACGTTACTGGGTAATTGAAATCGGTAAATGGGCAGTTTCTTGTGCTCAATCAATAGAAAGAATGGAGTTCTAAAGAAAAAGCTATGAGTTTGGTCGACTGGAACAATGGAATTAGCTGAAAATAGGGCTCAAAGTGGGCGAAATCGCCAATTTGTAAATATCCCCGAGGTCGCTAACTTCGCGAGAGCGTAATTCCGTCAGTTTTCCATCAAATTTCGTCTTTTTGGTGCCATTACAATCGGGAAAAGATTCTCTATCATTTCATAAGAAAAAAAATTTTTTTTTTAAATTTTGCGACACCAGGAGACACTTCAGTATTGGGGGTTGCGACAGTCAAGGGGCTAAGAGTTAAGCCATTTCTTCCTTACCACCATATCTTTTTTTCTTTGCTGTGCAATGTTGAATAACCTTTATGGGCTTAGCACTTTTCCTGACTAATGAGCAATTTCCAAATTGTTAGGTAAATGGACAGCTTCATCTAATGTGACATTTTATTGTGGTAATGTATCACTCTCCAGGATCTTCACTGTTCTTCTTTGTATTGGACTGAGGAAGCCAGTGAGGCAAGATATTTCCACTTTACTGATACCCAGGTGTTGCACATGTGTCTGTTTTATCAGTTTGTCTGTTCTCTGAACCATTTATCTACAATTTTTTTGTATTGCATGTTATAGTGAATGGTTGACAGATATTTAATTTCAGGAGCCACTGCGAAAGTACGAGTTTGATTTCTCAGCTTGGCCCATTAACTTCGACTGGACTGAGACAGAACGGTATGTTTATATTCTTTACTTTGTCTGATATTAAGTTGTAAATGGGTTAATAAGTAGTTTTTTATTCTCTTTAGAAAACTAACATCAATATTAATGTCACTACAATGTCACTTCACCTTTTAAATATCTTAGAATTTATAAAAATACCAGTCACATTGGAAATAAAAGTACGCATCTTTAGAACGTGTGTAAACACATGAAGCGCTCAGGTTTTATTTCCTGTTTGCACTTCGGTATTTTTACATATTTGCAATCATATGTTTTATTGTGATTTCTTCCA
Source organism: Cherax quadricarinatus (assembly GCF_038502225.1). Taxonomy (NCBI): domain Eukaryota; kingdom Metazoa; phylum Arthropoda; class Malacostraca; order Decapoda; family Parastacidae; genus Cherax; species Cherax quadricarinatus. The sequence goes on from NC_091380.1 coordinate 4,925,811, forward strand.
TCTTAAGATTTATTTACCTGCTTTTTATGGGCTATCATCTTTCTTTGCTGGTCTCTCAGTTTATTCAGATGATTTCTTAGGGTTTGGTTGATGCTGAGTACAGGCAGTTGAGATAACTGTTAGCCAGATAACTAATGTTAGTTTGAGCCTCTGGAATATTATTTGCAAGATTAGTTTGTATTGAAGAGAAGAAGCTGTCAGGTTTGTTTATAAGATAAGTAACTGCAAAGAGTTATGTCTCTGGTTTCATTAAATCATTTGAGATACAGTGGACCCCCGGTTAACGATATTTTTTCATTCCAGAAGTATGTTCAGGTGCCAGTACTGACCGAATTTGTTCCCATAAGGAATATTGTGAATTAGATTAGTCCATTTCAGACCCCCAAACATACACGTACAAACGCACTTACATAAATACACTTACATAATTGGTCGCATTGGGAGGTGATCATTAAGCGGGGGTCCACTGTACAGTGGAACCTCGGTATATGACCAGCTCCCTGCTTGAACAAAGCTCAGCATGTGACCCAACAAATACAACCTGCCAGAACTTCGCTGTAAACTATTTCGTGTTTCTTTGCATTTTTTGGTGTTTTTTTTTTTGTATTATTTGAATAAATAAGTTGGCTGTTATCATGATTAGTGATAGTCAACTAAACAGAAAATTAGTTGGGAAGAACTTGTTCGATACTCAAACAGATCGGCACTCGAACAGCCTTCTGGAATGAATTAAGGGCGTATACCGTGGTTCCACTTTAATAGTATATATGTTCGGCATTTCTAATTAGACTTGTAAATATTATCTAATAGGTAAAGGTTATTAGGTAGTAGGTTGGTAGACAGCAACCACCCAGGGAGGTACTACCGTCCTGCCAAGTGAGTGTAAAATGAAAGCCTGTAATTGTTTTACATGATGGTAGGATTGCTGGTGTCCTTTTTTCTGTCTCATGAACATGCAAGATTTCAGGTATGTCTTGCTACTTCTACTTACACTTAGGTCACACTACACATACATGTACAAGCATATATATACACACCCCTCTGGGTTTTCTTCTATTTTCTTTCTAGTTCTTGTTCTTGTTTATTTCCTCTTATCTCCATGGTGAAGTGGAACAGAATTCTTCCTTCGTAAGCCATGCGTGTTGTAAGAGGCAACTAAAATGCCAGGAGCAAGGGGCTAGTAACCCCTTCTCCTGTATATATTACTAAATTTGAAAGGAGAAACTTTCGTTTTTCCTTTTGGGCCGTCCCCGCCTCGGTGGGATACGGCCGGTGTGTTGAAAGAAAGAAGTAAAGGTTATCTAATGTTATGTAATAGGTAAAGTTCAGAGTATTTGCGTGCATATACAAAAATAATAGGATGTTGAAAACTTATGTTAAATGTACGAGACAAGAGAATCATTGGTAATAGATTAACAATAGTAAACCTAAATAAAATGCTAAAGACTCAAGAAATCGTAATGACACGATTACAAACAAACCCCCGGCCGGGGTTGAACCCGCGGTCATAGAGTATGGTTTGTTTGTAATTGTGTCATTACGATTTCTTGAGTCATGTTGAAGGCAGTGAAGGGACTTGAGCTAGAGTTCGTCACGGCCACGCTAGCTGGAGATTCCTCTGTAAAAACTTGCATTTGTGGTCACAGTGGTGCCTGTGCTAACCTTCCTATGGTGTAGAAATATACCTAGTTGGATGAATCTTATTGTGGCTAGCTGGTCTAGTGGCTAACGCGACAGGCTGGAGTTTTGAGACTATGACCGCGGGTTCAATCCCGGCCGGGGATATGGTTTGAAATGCTAAAGCTTAAGATGATGTTTTTTTTTCAGTTGAGTGTACATTGATACATAGCACTAGTCTGTGAAGGTATGAGATTGAAACTTGAGTCGTAATAAAAAATCTAACAAGTCAGAATCGGAGAGAAATCTGGATAAATCCTCCTCACAGATTATTGCAGATCTTAAGCATGGAAGTTTTTTGCTACAGTTTACTCTCTTACACAAAACATTAACGAATTTTAACCTATTTTTTCTTGTTTATATAAAAGCTTTTTTTTAGTATTCTGACGTTTGAAATATAAAATCTGTTGTTCCTCATTAACAACAGCATAATATGTTTACTGAAAAATATTGTAAACAAATACAGATAATTTATTTTTCTGCAGTATACAGTAAACTACATTAGTTTATATATAATAAACTATTATTAGGGATAAAAAGCCACATAATATATAGGTACATTTATCCTTTTGTTCTTTAGGTATGAGCGCAAACCACGTGTTTATGTGGACAGAGGTCTGACACGTAGAAAGGGCGGGATTATCAACCAAATTGCAACGATGCCTTGCCAGATAATAGCTTGGATTGTCACCATCCTTATTGGCAAGAAAATGATTTACCCTGGCTCTATACAGCTGTTGCAGATTGCTGTTGGTAAGTTGTTTTTGAAGGGATTCATGGATACAAGTTGGCTGGACTTGAGTCCTGGAGGTGAGAAGTACAGTGCCTGCGCTCTGAAGGAGGGGCGGAGATATGTTAAAATTTTTGAACTGTAGTAGCAACATGCTTCTGGCAAGACATTGATGAAGAGAGTGATGATGAAAGTGTTTCTTCTTTTTTGGGTCACCCTGTCTTAGTGGGAGGCAGCCAGCAAATTAAAAAAAAAAAAAAAAGTTTTTTAATGGGTGATAAACTGTCTTTAATGGAAAATAAAGAATTCATCTCATCAGCATTGTCATTAAATACTAGTTTTAAGTATGTAAAATAATTGGTCTAGGAAAATGTGATTACATTTGCAGGAAGAAACTGATATTGATGGAAGCTACGTAAATGTGAAAGGTTGTGGGTGTGGTGAAGTGTAGCTTCAGGGGCCGCAGCCCAGGCAGCCCAGGCAGCCCAGGCAGCCCAGGCAGCCCAGGCAGCCCAGCTGGAGTGCTTCTACAGATGTTTCAACTTAACAGTTTACTGATGTTTTAGAGAAATTTGTTTCCAGGAAATTACATAAAGCAAATGTTTACCGTCTCCTCTATTAATTACTAAACGTAAAAAAAAAAAAAATTCTCTTCTTTTCTGGGTCGCCCTGCCGTGGTGAGAGACCGCCGGTATGTTAAAAAAATATGAAAGCCAGTCAGTTGACTACAGTGGACCCCCGGTGAACGATATTTTTTCACTCCAGAAGTATGTTCAGGTGCCAGTACTGACCGAATTTGTTCCCATAAGGAATATTGTGAAGTAGATTAGTCCATTTCAGACCCCCAAACATACACGTACAAATGCACTTACATAAATACACTTACATAATTGGTCGCATTGGGAGGTGATCGTTAAGCGGGGGTCCACTGTATATGTATATACAATATTTCACAAAGTGAGTCAATATATCTGAAATGTGTAGGGAGACACTGGTCAGAGAAATAGCAAGCATCGAACTCAAGCTAAAGGAATCTTATAGAAGTCAGGAATCGCGGGAAGAACTGAAAGCCATAAATGAAATCGAAAGAAACCCAAAGTATTTCTTCTCCTATGCCAAATCAAAGTCGAAAACAACATCCAGTATTGGGCCCCTTCTTAAACAAGATGGGTCCTACACAGATGACAGCAAGGAAATGAGTGAGCTACTCAAGTCCCAATATGACTCAGTTTTTAGCAAGCCGCTAACCAGACTGAGAGTCGAAGATCAAAATGAATTTTTTATGAGAGAGCCACAAAATTTGGTTAACACAAGCCTATCCGATGTTATCCTGACGCCAAATGACTTCGAACAGGCGATAAATGACATGCCCATGCACTCTGCCCCAGGGCCAGACTCATGGAACTCCGTGTTCATCAAGAACTGCAAGAAGCCCCTATCACGAGCCTTTTCCATCCTATGGAGAGGGAGCATGGACACGGGGGTCGTCCCACAGTTACTAAAAACAACAGACATAGCCCCACTCCACAAAGGGGGCAGTAAAGCAACAGCAAAGAACTACAGACCGATAGCACTAACATCCCATATCATAAAAATCTTTGAAAGGGTCCTAAGAAGCAAGATCACCACCCATCTAGAAACCCATCAGTTACACAACCCAGGGCAACATGGGTTTAGAACAGGTCGCTCCTGTCTGTCTCAACTATTGGATCACTACGACAAGGTCCTAAATGCACTAGAAGATAAAAAGAATGCAGATGCAATATATACAGACTTTGCAAAAGCCTTCGACAAGTGTGACCATGGCGTAATAGCGCACAAAATGCGTGCTAAAGGGATAACAGGAAAAGTCGGTCGATGGATCTATAATTTCCTCACTAACAGAACACAGAGAGTAGTCGTCAACAGAGTAAAGTCCGAGGCAGCTACGGTGAAAAGCTCTGTTCCACAAGGCACAGTACTCGCTCCCATCTTGTTCCTCATCCTCATATCCGACATAGACAAGGATGTCAGCCACAGCACCGTGTCTTCCTTTGCAGATGACACCCGAATCTGCATGACAGTGTCTTCCATTGCAGACACTGCAAGGCTCCAGGCGGACATCAACCGAATCTTTCAGTGGGCTGCAGAAAACAATATGAAGTTCAACGATGAGAAATTTCAATTACTCAGATATGGTAAACATGAGGAAATTAAATCTTCATCAGAGTACAAAACAAATTCTGGCCACAAAATAGAGCGAAACACCAACGTCAAAGACCTGGGAGTGATCATGTCGGAGGATCTCACTTTCAAGGACCATAACATTGTATCAATTGCATCTGCTAGAAAAATGACAGGATGGATAATGAGAACCTTCAAAACTAGGGAGGCCAAGCCCATGATGACACTCCTCAGGTCACTTGTTCTATCTAGGCTGGAATATTGCTGCACACTAACAGCACCTTTCAAGGCAGGTGAAATTGCTGACCTAGAAAATGTACAGAGAACCTTCACGGCGCACATAACGGAGATAAAACACCTCAATTACTGGGAGCACTTGTGGTTCCTAAACCTGTATTCCCTGGAACGCAGGCGGGAGAGAGACATGATTATATACACCTGGAAAATCCTAGAGGGACTAGTACCGAACTTGCACACGAAAATCACTCACTACGAAAGCAAAAGACTTGGCAGACGATGCAACATTCCCCCAATGAAAAGCAGGGGTGTCACTAGCACGTTAAGAGACCATACAATAAGTGTCAGGGGCCCGAGACTGTTCAACTGCCTCCCAGCACACATAAGGGGGATTACCAACAGACCCCTGGCAGTCTTCAAGCTGGCACTGGACAAGCACCTAAAGTCGGTTCCTGACCAGCCGGGCTGTGGCTCGTACGTTGGTTTGCGTGCAGCCAGCAGCAACAGCCTGGTTGACCAGGCTCTGATCCACCAGGAGGCCTGGTCACAGACCGGGCCGCGGGGGCGTTGACCCCCGGAACTCTCTCCAGGTAAACTCCAGGTAAACCTAGACTTCACTATAATCCTAAACTGTAAACTGAATTACTTCATCTAATAGACTATTCATTAGATTTAGATAATGCTTTTTCTAAAATAGTTTAGTAATTCTGCCTTGAGGTGGTAACATTCCTCTGCTTAATTATTTTTAAAACAAATATTATCATTACAGATCAGTATCTCCTCCAAGGAAGAGAGAAATTAATACAAGAACAAGGAGGACTTCGCAACAAAGTCACTACTCGAGATGGAAACAGCATTGATACAATGCTCGTGGATAGACGAGGAAAGTTAGTACAAAACTGTCATGTCAAACAACTTTCTTTTATATATAGATAGGAGATGACAGGGAAACTGGTTAGACAGACTTGAGTCCTGGAGGTGGGAAGTACAGTGCCTGTGCTGTGGAGATAAGTTACAGTTTTTCAACTGTAGTATTGGCATCCTTCTGGCAAGACAGTGGAGGGAGTGACAATGAAAGTGTTTCTTTTTTGATTCGCCGTGCCTCGGTGGGAAATGGCCGATGTGTTAAAAAAAAAGTAGAGAGTAGCTAATAAGTAAAAGGAATTACCAGAAAAATTTTAAAGCTAGAAACATTATTATGCTGGTGAAAGAGTTTCTTTTTTGGGTCACCCTTCCTCAGTGGGAGACAGCCAGTTTGTTGAAAAGAAAACCGTAAAAAGTTGATCTGCAACTCATTTTGCTTCTTGTAAATGAGAATGCTGGGGTATTAGTATGCTACCTGATGCCTTTTTTTTTTTTTTTGACTTGTGTAGAATAGAGGGTGTCTGTGGGTTATGACTGATTAAGTTAGTGATCTAATCAAGCCATCAGTGGACTTCAGCCTAGGACCTGCCATTCCATTTCTGCTACTTGAATTCTCACCTATAGTGTATCTTTATACGTATATGCTTCTAAACTGTTGTATTCTGAGCACTTCTGCAAAAACAGTGATTATGTGTGAGTGAGGTAAAAGTGTTGAATGATGATGAGAGTATTTTCTTTCTGGGAATTTTCTTTCTTTTTTGGGTCACCCTGCCTCGGTGGGAGACGGCCGACTTGTTAAGAAAAAAAAAAGTTACACAGAGCAGTGTAGCAGGCCATTTGCAGGTATGTTGCATCTCTCGTGGGTTGAGGGATGTGGATGTGTTCAGCACTGATAGTACAAGAATTGCACATCTAGTGATACAATAGGTACTTGTGGCGTGTGGTAATCTGTGGTGTCTCAGTGAAGAATCCCCAACTAAAATGCCAGGAGCAAGGGGCTAGTAGCCCCTTCTCCTGTATATATTACTAAATTTAAAAGGAGAAACTTTCATTTTTTCTTTTGGGCATCCCCGCCTCGGTGGGACACAGCCGGTTTGTTGAAAGTAGTAGTGGTAGTAGTAGTGTATAATACATTAGCCTGTGGAGGCTTCATCACTAGATTAGTCTTATAAATTAAGAGTGGCTAAGGAAATGTGGCACAATTGAATAGGCATACTTGTCATGTAGGGGGGTATTGGAACGTAAGGGATATAAGTGGGGAATATGAGAGTAAGGGATTATGTAGGCAGGGGAGAGGCAGGGGAAGTGGTAGGAGTGAGATGATTAGCAGAGGTAGGTAGGTAATGACAGGTCAGTGGTGACCACCACGACACTCTCATTAACTCTACACTACTCACTAACATATGCCTCGCCCATTCTTCACTCATATATAAACATAATAAAATATAGGAAAAAAGAATAAATAACGGTGGGCAGTGAATATTACTATTCTACTCAAACACAGTTTATTATTAAGTCCTTGTACAATAATATATTTGGGAACAGAACATTATTGTGGTGTAGATAAATGGGGTGGTACACATAAGCAGTGAGACAGGGAACACAATCAACTTGACCAAAATGAATGTAACTTACAATATAGTTCAGAGGGCAGTTCATCACAGGAACTAAGCCACAGGTCCCAAGACCTACACAGCACGAGTACTGTGCCAAGCCAGTACTCTGCCCAGTGCCTCCAACAGTCTCCTCCAGAGACTTCAGCAGCCTTCTCCCGAGCCCTGCACCCCAGCAGCAGCTCCGCTCGAATCTCTGCTCAGGAGCTCTGCACTCCAGCAGCAGCTCCGCTTGAATCTCCTGATCATGCTCTTCCTTGGGCTTTTATGGTGGTCCAAACACCCTCCACAACCACGTGTACGACCTGACGCCTAGGTCTGACGCCGTCAAGAACAAAAGACCTCAGACGTGGGCGTGGCTACAGACGTTTGCCAAGGCAAGGCGTGACCATATAATTGGTTAAATTAGGTCTCCCCCGAGACCTCACAAGCCCAGCTGAACTACATCACATACTGTGGATCCACTGCTCTTCTCTCCCCCCCACTTAGGGAGGTCTGATGATTTGGGAAATCAGCCCTGTGATTTCCTATACTGCTGGCTTGAAATGAATTATAAAAATATAGATTGTGTATAGGGCAAGGAGGAATAACATCTTGTAGGAGTGAGGAAGAGCCAGTTGTGAGTATGGGGGAAGTTCGTGAGGCAGTAGGTAAAATGAAAGGGGGTAAGGCAGCCAGGATTGATGGGATAAAGATAGAAATGTTAAAAGCAGGTGGGGATATAGTTTTGGAGTGGTTGGTGCAATTATTTAATAAATGTATGGAAGAGGGTAAGGTACCTAGGGATTGGCAGAGAGCATGCATAGTTCCTTTGTATAAAGGCAAAGGGGACAAAAGAGAGTGCAAAAATTATAAGGGGATAAGTCTGTTGAGTATACCTGGTAAAGTGTATGGTAGAGTTATTATTGAAAGAATTAAGAGTAAGACGGAGAATAGGATAGCAGATGAACAAGGAGGCTTTAGGAAAGGTAGGGGGTATGTGGACCAGGTGTTTACAGTGAAACATATAAGTGAACAGTATTTAGATAAGGCTAAAGAGGTTTTTGTGGCATTTATGGAGGAGGAGGCATATGACAGGGTGGATAGGGGGCAATGTGGCAGATGTTGCAGGTGTATGGTGTAGGAGGTAGGTTACTGAAAGCAGTGAAGAATTTTTACGAGGATAGTGAGGCTCAAGTTAGAGTATGTAGGAAAGAGGGAGATTATTTCCCAGTAAAAGTAGGCCTTAGACAAGGATGGATGTGTGATGTCACCGTGGTTGTTTAATATATTTATAGATGGGGTTGTAAGAGAAGTAAATGCGAGGGTCTTGGCAAGAGGCGTGGAGTTAAAAGATAAAGAATCACACACAAAGTGGGATAGTTGCTCTTTGCTGATGACACTGTGCTCTTGGGAGATTCTGAAGAGAAGTTGCAGAGGTTGGTGGATGAATTTGGTAGGGTGTGCAAAAGAAGAAAATTCAAAGTGAATACAGGAAAGAGTAAGGTTATGAGGATAACAAAAAGATTAGGTGATGAAAGATTGGATATCAGATTGGAGGGAGAGAGTATGGAGGAGGTGAATGTATTCAGATATTTGGGAGTGGACGTGTCAGCGGATGGGTCTATGAAAGATGAGGTGAATTTTTATTTATTTATTTATTTATTTATTATAAATTTGTGCACACATACAGAGGTACAAAAAAAAATACAGATAAGAGCAGTATGCCAAAGCCACTTATACTATGCATAGCATTACGGGCTGGCTTAAAATTAACTTAAGATTAACTAAGCAATGATGAAGTCAGTGATAAAACATTAATGCAAACAGATTACTATAAAGCACAAGTGAGTATTACAAAGACAGGTCATATGAAGGATTCTGTAAGGTAGTGTATTTAAAAATAATAAAGTTAGATTCGGTTTTAGGTTTAACATTTATGTGATATAATTGTGAGAAACATTTAAGATATACAATTTATAAGGTTCAGTTATTCAGTATTTATTTGATGAGGGGAAAAGGGTGAGCGGTGCACTTAGGAGTCTGTGGAGACAAAGAACTTTGTCCTTGGAGGCAAAGAGGGGAATGTATGAGAGTATAGTTTTACCAATGCTCTTATATGGGTGTGAAGCATGGGTGATGAATGTTGCAGCGAGGAGAAGGCTGGAGGCAGTGGAGATGTCATGTCTGAGGGCAATGTGTGGTGTGAATATAATGCAGAGAATTCGTAGTTTGGAAGTTAGGAGGAGGTTGCGGGATTACCAAAACTGTTGTCCAGAGGGCTGAGGAAGGGTTGTTAAGGTGGTTCGGACATGTAGAGAGAATGGAGCGAAACAGAATGACTTCCAGAGTGTATCAGTCTGTAGTGGAAGGAAGGCGGGGTAGGGGTCGGCCTAAGAAAGGTTGGAGGGAGGGGGTAAAGGAGGTTTTGTGTGCGAGGGGCTTGGACTTCCAGCAGGCATGCGTGAGCGTGTTTGATAGGAGTGAATGGAGACAAATGGTTTTTAATACTTGACGTGCTGTTGGAGTGTGAGCAAAGTAACATTTATGAAGGGGTTCAGGGAAACCGGCAGGCCGGACTTGAGTCCTGGAGATGGGAAGTACAGTGCCTGCACTCTGAAGGAGGGGTGTTAATGTTGCAGTTTAAAAACTGTAGTGTAAAGCACCCTTCTGGCAAGACAGTGATGGAGTGAATGATGGTGAAAGTTTTTCTTTTTCGGGCCAACCTGCCTTGGTGGGAATCGGCCAGTGTGATAATAAAATAAAGGATTGTGGCATGAGGCTTGAACTGTTTTTATTATATTGTGATAATGACTTTAGCGATAAAACAGCAAATTGGTCAAAATAGTAAGTTGGTAATGGTACTTTAGTAGCAGATTGGTAAATATAATTGCAAATTGTAATATCAGCAGTTGTATTTAAACCATTAAACCACTAAAGATTCTAAGATATTACAAATCAATGTGTTGTACTTTGACTTGAGGCTTGAAAAACCAGTTTGAATTCCCCATTTTATAAAATTATTCACTAGCATTTGCTACCTTAGAATATGTTTGGTAATATAGTAGAGTGGTGAGGTACAATGTGGTATATTTGGCTCATAATAAAACTGCAAAAATCAATATAATTCAGCATTAGCATAACATAATACAGTGGACCCCCGGTTAACGATATTTTTTCATTCCAGAAGTATGTTCAGGTGCCAGTACTGACCGAATTTGTTCCCATAAGGAATATTGTGAAGTAGATTAGTCCATTTCAGACCCCCAAACATACACGTACAAATGCACTTACACAAATGCACTTGCATAATTGGTCGCATTGGGAGGTGATCGTTAAGCGGGGGTCCACTGTAATTTTAACCTCGCAGTATTCATTTGAATGATAAATTATTATAAATCATTTTGACAGAAAGCAGTATCCAAATGGAAAGACCTTGGTGGTGTGCTGTGAAGGAAATGCTGGCTTCTATGAAGTTGGAATTATGTCGACACCATTAGAAGCCGGGTTCTCAGTGCTAGGATGGAACCATCCAGGATTTGCTTCCAGCACAGTTAGTAATATATTTGTTCTATTGCGCTGTATGTTTGCAAAGTTCCTTGAAGGATATATATACCCTGAAGTGCATCTCTCATTGTGTATATACACAGAGTTTAGTCCTTATTTTTGTGGATTACAGTATTATTGACTGATGGTATACATATCTGAAGTATACCTGGACGGTGTTTTAGGGGTCAACACCCCAGGGGCCTGGTCCGTGACCAGGCCTCAAGGTGTATCAGGGCCTGATTGCCCAGGCCCTACATAAACTGATGTACAAGCCACAGCCTGGCTTGTCAGGAGATGACTTTAGGTGCCTGTCCAGCTCCCTCTTGAAGACAGCCAGGGGTCTATTGGTAATCCCCCTTATGTATGCTGGGAGGCAGTTGAACAGTCTTGGGCTCTTGCCACTTATTGTGTTGTCTCTTAGTGTACTCATAGTGCCCCTGCTTTTCATTGGGGGAATGTTGGATATCCTGCCGAGTCTTTAGCTTTCATAGAGAGTGATTTTCATGTGCAGATTTGGGACTAGTCACTAGGATTTTCCAGGTGTATATTATCATGTATTTTTCTTGTCTGTGTTCCAGGGGGTACAAATCAAGAGACTTCAACCGTTCCCAGTAATTTAGGTGCTTTATCTTACTTAATCTGTGCCATGAAAGCTCTCTGTAAATTCTCCAGGTCTGCAATTTTGCCTACCTTGAAAGGGGCCATTAGTGTACAGCAATATTCCAGCCATAATGACTATGGAGTTAGCAAGTTAATAAACTAATAATAAGTAACGTCCTTCTGTTGTTTTCATTTGATAAAACATAAGTAAATAATGGCATACACTTTCAGGGAACACCATACCCAAGTCAAGAACAGAATGCAGTAGATGCAGTGATGCAATTTGCAATTCACGGCTTAGGCTTCAGAGAAGAGGACATCATTATTTACGGCTGGAGTATTGGTGGATACACCAGCACCTGGGCAGCCATGAATTATCCACAGGTTTGTATGTGCTACTATTTATTTATTTATTTATTTATTTTAACTATCTTTCCATATCTTAAACCATTCATAAAGATAATTTTATTTTTATAAGTTCCAAGGGAGAGTATATCTCATTTTAAGACATATTTAAAAGAAAAAATTAACAAATAAATATCTGAGCTTCATTTAAGAGATGCAATGTTGCTCTTGCAATCCTGGAAATAAACTGCCGGTTAGGTTCAGTTATTATTTCCTCCGGCAACAAGTTTCTGATAACTGACCAACTAGACGCACAAATAACAGCTACGAAAACCATCAGATGTTACATTTGTTGCAAAACTGAAAAAATCCCTTCTAATCTAGCAATAAGTGAAACTTTCTGTGATATTGACCATTCTAGTTATTAGATTAAATAAGGACCCTTGTAATATGGAATTTGTGTTTTGATATTGTCTAAAATCATTTAGTTATGTGAATAGAAAATTGTACATGTCAGACCCACAACCCAGCATGTTGATCCCTGAGAATTATAATGTACAGTACATTTAGCTCTCTTTTAATTTTTTTTATTATGCTGGCCATCTCTCACTAAGATAGGGTGACCCAAAAAAGAAATGCTTTCACCAGCAACATTGTCATGTCAGTGGTGTTTTTTCAAACAATTTATAAAATCCCAGATTTATCACCTCTTGTGGCAATTTCCCAACAGTTTGATATTTTTTGCAAGATGGTAAGGAATTTTCATTCAGGCTGAGTAAGATTAGTGCTTCAGAAGTAATATATAGGTAAATAAGGTTTATAATTGGCTGGACTTGAGCCCTGAAGGTGGGAAGTACAGTGCCAGCACTCTTAAATGAGGGGTGGAGAATTTTTTTTTTTATAACACATTGGCCGTTTCCCACCGAGGCAGGGTGACCCAAAAAGAAAGAAAAAACTTTCGTCATCATCATTCAACACTCACCATCACTCACACACAATCACTGTCTTTGCAGAGGCACTCAGATACGACAGTTAAGACGTCCCTCCAAACTGCAAATATCCTAAACCCCTCCCTTAAAGTGCAGGCATTGTACTTCCCATTTCCAGGACTCAAGTCTAGCTAACTGGTTTCCCTGAATCCCTTCACAAAATATTACCCTACTCACACTCCAACAGCTCGTCAAGTCTTAAAAAACATTTGTCTCCATTCACTCCTATCTAACACGCTCACGCACGCTTGCTGGAAGTTCAAGCCCCCCGCCCACAAAACTTCCTTTACCCCTCCCTCCAATCTTTTCGGGGACGACCCCTACCCACCTTCCTTCCCCAATAAATTTACAAGCTCTCCAAGTCATTCTACTTTGTTCCATTCTCTCTAAATGACCAAACCACCTCCACACCACCTTTTTATCTGTTGTAGTGTCATCATGCCTCTGGCAAGAGTGATGGAGCAAGTGATAATGAATGTGTTTCTTCTTTTTTTGGGTCACCCGACCTCAGTGGGAAATGGCTGATGTCTTTAAAAAATGTATTCATTTGGTTACAAGAAAATATAACTAGCTGAAAATAGTTCATTGTAGAATTGTCTGACTCAACATTGTCATGTGCATGGCTTACACACACGTGTTTTTATGAAAAGTTTATAAATATCAAAATTATCACCTGCTGTGGCAATTTTTCATGTGTGCATGTGTGTGTGTGCATACAGTGCACTCACATGTGCACATGCGCGCTCACACACTTTTTTTTAATGTGTTGGCCATCTCCCACCGTGAGAAATCACAAAAGCGATTGGAAGTTCACTATTTTTTCACAGTGGTTGTTCTGCATATATATGTAGGTATCACCTGAGGTGGAAGATAAGTAGTAGTGGTGGTGGTGGTAGTAGTAGTAGGAGTGGTGGAGGTGGTGGTAGTAGTAGGAGTGGAGGTAATTCTAGGTTGCTACGTGATGGCTGGGTTTACTATTTTTAATCAGGCTAAGTAAAATTAATGCTTCAGAAATATATGGGCAAATAAGGTTTGTAATTTGTCTGCATCAGTTTTCCACAACTCTCAGATACGTGGGCTGATCCTGGATGCCACTTTTGATGACATCCTTCCACTGGCTCTACCTCGGATGCCAGCGTGCATGGGCAGCATTGTCACTGCTGCTATTCGCAATCACATGAATCTCAACCCGGGCGATCAGTTATCTCTCTACTATGGTCCCGTCACTCTTATTCGGCGTACTAAGGATGAAATAATCACCACAGAGTGAGTTGTGCCTTTTAGCAATCATATTTGTATCATTTTACTAGGATATTCACTTGAGAAGTGGTCTCCAGAGGCCTATGACCACAGGCAAGTGTATAGCCATTCAATTAGGTTGGATGGTCGTGTTTATTTTTTTTCTTATTATTTTTTTTTTTAGCAAGGAGTTAGTTTATTGTTAAGATAATGTATTTAAGATATAATGACTCATGAAATCGTAATAACACAGTTGCGAACAAACCACATCACAGGTGGGAATTGAACTCATGGCGAGTTTAGTCCCTCCCCTTGATTTTTTTTTTTTTAAGATACAATATTGGGAATATTAATATTAGAAGAGTATTAGTGTAATATGGAAAAATATCAGATATATTTACAAATGATGTTGTGCAGTGACAAATGGCAATACTGTACAGAGACTCCTCACTTAACGACCTGCCTGTTTAACCCTTAAACTGTCCAAACGTAGATCTACGTTCATGTGCGTAGCACTCCGACCTTGATTTTCCCCATTTGAAAGCATGTAAAAAAAAAAGTAGATCTACGTTTGGAGCGCCCTGCATGTGGACATAGATCTATGTTTGGACAGTTGAAGGGTGAACGACTGTATGGACTTCCATCCAGCTGTCCGACCAATCAGTATTGTACGCTGAATGAGAACTTTGGCCATGGAAACTTGCTAACGTGCTTAATTTAAATGTTGAGGTGAAAGATAATGAAGAATTAGTGGAATATGTCGAGGGAGAGCTAACTAACGAAGATTTAACTGAGTTGGAAGCTCAGCAGCACTTTCAGCTTGATTAAAGAAGTTCACTGTAAAGGGGTTAGCTGGTTAGTTCTGGAAAGTGAATGTTGCTCTGTTAGAACTAGAGGGTACGGACCCAAATGTTGAACAGTTCACAAAAGTTGAACGGCAGATGGATGAACTTTTACGATGCTATCATGAAATTTATGAAGAAAAAAGGCAAATAACAAAGGAGACCACAGTAATGGGATTCTTGTGGAAAGCTACACCCCGGACCCCTACCCCTACAAGTCCTTCCATTTCCACTCCATCATCTTCCTTACCCGGGCCCTCTACACCTGATAACCCTGCTGATAATTCCAATGATGACGCTCCTCTCTTATCAGCCAATTCGCTTAAGAGCCTAGTCGTAGGAACGAAACTCAGTCGTTAAGTGAGGAGTGCCTCTTTATGATTATGAAGCACGGTTAAATTATATTGCAAATATGTATATATATATCATAGGTAGTAGGTTGTAAACAGCAGCCGCCCAGGGAGGTACTACCGTCCTGCCAAGTGAGTGTAAAACGAAAGCCTGTAATTGTTTTACATGATGGTAGGATTGCTGGTGTCCTTTTTTCTGTCTCATGAACATGCAAGATTTCAGGTACGTCTTGCTACTTCTACTTACACTTAGGTCACACTACACATACATGTACAAGCACATATATACGCACCCCTCTGGGTTTTCTTCTATTTTCTTTCTAGTTCTTATTCTTGTTTATTTCCTCTTATCTCCATGGGGAAGTGGAACAGAATTCTTCCTCCGTAAGCCATGCGTGTTGTAAGAGGCGACTAAAATGCCGGGAGCAAGGGGCTAGTAACCTCTTCTCCTGTATATATTACTAAATGTAAAAGGAGAAACTTTTGTTTTTCCTTTTGGGCCACCCCACCTCGGTGGGATACGGCCGGTGTGTTGAAAGAAAGAAGAAAGAAGTATATATATATTACTTTATACAGGGCATAGTAGTTTTTTGTAGAATTTCCTATTACATTATCAAAGAGAGGTATGGAAAATTATTTTGATGTTAGAGGTGTACCATATATAAGGTGAAAGCAAACACTGAGAGTAAGCTTGTAAATTTTGGTGTAATTTTGAGTAAAGGCTTGATTAATGGATTACTAAATTCTACAGTATTCATTGGTTGATTTAGATGCATGAGAAATCAGTTGTTTACTTAGACATGAAAGTATTGCATGCCTGTGATGGTTTGCTTGGATGAGGCTATTGAAACATATTTCATACTACATTCGACCATTTTTATGAATTTACCACAATGACAGTTTTGTTTTACATCCTTTTGCCCGTCATTTGCGGCCGAATTTACAGTTCTGTAATCTATGTATGGTAATTATGGCTTTAGCCAAAATATCTTGC
The DNA here is from genome assembly GCF_038502225.1 of Cherax quadricarinatus. Lineage (NCBI taxonomy): Eukaryota > Metazoa > Arthropoda > Malacostraca > Decapoda > Parastacidae > Cherax > Cherax quadricarinatus. The sequence goes on from NC_091380.1 coordinate 4,941,982, forward strand.
ACAGGCTCCTAGAACTTCAACAGTAACAGCCTGGTTGATCAAACCCTGATCCACCACAAGACTTGGTCTCAGACCGAGCCACAGGGGCATTGACCCCTGAAACTCTCTCCAGGTATACTGCAGGGCATTTGATATTATGCAGCGATCCACGAGCTGGGTTCTTGAGGCCTCAATACAAAATATGGTACTATTATTTTCACTACTGTATCTACAAAGTTGCCTTCCTGACCTGTAACTCAGGCTTTTATATCTTGCACACATATTGTATCGATTAGATGGCCAATTCATTCTATAACCTGTCTAGAATAGTAATAATAATAATCTTCATTTCTACAAGTACATGATACAACTTATACAGAACTAACTGACATCAGTGACATACTATATAGAAAACCCCTGATTATGTTGAGCATTTCGGGGAAATTAGGTTAATTTTGTTCCCAGGATGCAGCCTAACACCCAGGTACTTATTTACAAAATATTAAACTGATACTATGAGAATGGAGGGTCCAGAATAGATTTTCTTTTTCCATACTAAAATGAACTTTCCATATCTGCAAGGTAAAGTAATGACATTACTTGTTTTTAATACTAAATGACCCTAGTATCTTTAGCGCTTAGCTATGTGCATAAGCACAGGAAAGTTGTTAGGTTTTATTTCCTATTTTCAGTATGGCATTTTTTTTTTTTCATATTTGCAGTCACATGTTTTATTGTGATTTCTTCTATGATTGTAATAATAGTAATTTGTCCTTGATTTCAGTGAGACTCAGCTGCGATGCAACCGTAGCAACGATCTGTTAATGAAATTAATGCGTACCAGATATCCAGAGTTGTTGTGCACCCAGTCCATAGAGGTGCTTGCTCAATGGATGTCAGAAGAACCTGCACTCCAAGGTACATTGAAAAGTATTGTTCTTGTAGTAGGTTAAAAGGCTACGACAGCTCGTGCTGTACAGGCCTGCCCCCATAAGTCTGGTGTCTGGATGATCACTAATGCTTTGATGCCTCCCAACTGCATTAAGAAAAGCAGAGCATTGTACTGTTATTTTGGTATTTGGTTTTGTTGTTTGGTATCTTGAATATAAATATAATGTATATTCTCCATGGGAAAGTGGAAAAGAATCCTTAGTTTCTAAGTCGCGCATGTCAGAAAAGGCAACTGAAATGCCGGGAGCAAGGGGCTAGTAACCCCTTCTCCTGTATAATAATCTAATTTTGAAAAGAAGAGAAACTTTAATTTCTTCTTTTTGGGGTAACCCAGGTTTGGTGGGAGATGGCTGGTGCCTTAAAAAACAAAAATACTGTATATCTATAGACTTTTGGTTACTTATAATATTTTATTTCTCTCAGCTCGCTGGCCATCTCCCACTGAGGTGTGTGAGCGTGTTAGACAGGAGTGAATGGACACGAATGGTTTTCGGGACCTGACGAACTGTTGGAGTGCAAGCAGGGTAATATTTTGTGAAGGGATTCAGGAAAACCAGTTAGCCGGACTTGAGTCCTGAAAATGGGAAGTATTATGCCTGCACTTTAAAGGAGGGATTTGTGATATTGGCAGTTTGGAGGGACATCTAAACTGTCGTATCTGAGCGTCTCTACAAAGACAGTGATTATGCATGAGTGATGGTGAAAGTATTGAATGATGAAAGTTTTTTCTTTCTTTTTGGGTCACCCTGAGTGGGAAATGACCAATGTGTGAAAAAAATAATAATGCTATACAATTTTCTTCTTATTCTTTTTAGTAATTATTACAGGAAAAGGGACTACTAGCCCATTGTTCCCACCATTTTAGCTGACTTTTACAACACGCATGGCTTACGGAGGAAAGATTCTTATTCCACTTCCCCATGGATATAAAAGGATATATTATATTGGGGAGGAGGAGTATGGAAGAAGTGAATGTTTTCAGATACAGTGGACCCCCGGTTAACAATATTTTTTCATTCCAGAAGTATGTTCAGGTGCCAGTACTGACTGAATTTGTTCCCATAAGGAATAATGTGAAGTAGATTAGTCCATTTCAGACCCCCAAACATACATGTACAAACGCACTTACATAAATACACTTACATAATTGGTCGCATTGGGAGGTGATCGTTATGCGGGGGTCCACTGTACTTGGGAGTTGACGTGTCAGCGGATGGATTTATGAAGGATGAGGTTAATCATAGAATTGATGAGGGAAAAAAGGTGAGTGGTGCGTTGAGGTATATGTAGAGACAAAAAACGTTATCTATGGAGGCAAAGAAGGGAATGTATGAAAGTATAGTAGTACCAACACTCTTATATGGGTGTGAAGCTTGGGTGGTAAATGCAGCAGCGAGGAGACAGTTGGAGGCAGTGGAGATGTCCTGTCTAAGGGCAGTGTGTGGTGTAAATATTATGCAGAAAATTCAGAGTGTAGAAATTAGGAGAAGGTGTGGAGTTAATAAAAGTATTAGAGGGCTGAAGAGGGGTTGTTGAGGTTGTTTGGTCATTTAGAGAGAATGGATCAAAGTAGAATGACATGGAGAGCATTTAAATCTGTAGGGGAAGGAAGGCGGGGTAGGGGTCGTCCTCGAAAAGGTTGGAAGGAAAGGGTAAGGAAGGTTTTGTGGGCGAGGGGCTTGGACTTCCAGCAGGCGTGTGTGAGCATGCTCAATAGGAGTGAATGGAGACGAATGGTACTTGGGACCTGACGATCTGTTGGAGTGTGAGCAGGGTAATATTTAGTGAAGGGATTCAGGGAAACCGGTTATTTTCATATAGTCGGACTTGAGTCCTGGAAATGGGAAGTACAATGCCTGCACTTTAAAGGAGGAGTTTGGGATATTGGCAGTTTGGAGGGATATGTTGTGTATCTTTATACGTATATGCTTCTAAACTGTTGCATTCTGAGCACCTCTGTGAGTGTGGTGAAAGTGTTGAATGATGATGAAAGTATTTTCTTTTTGGGTCACCCTGCCTCGGTGGGAGACGGCCGACTTGTTAAAAAAAAAAAATGCTATACAAGAGGCATTTGTGAGCGTGTTAGATAGGAGTGGACACGAATGGTTTTTGGGACTTGACGAATTGTTGGAGTGTGAACAGGGTAATATTTGCGAAGGGATTCAGGGAAACTGATTAGCTGGATTTGAGTCCTGGAGGTGGAAAGTACAGTGCCTGCACTTTAAAGGAGGGGTTTGGGATGTTTGCTGTTTATGACATCTGAACTGTCGTATTTGCACACCTCTGCAAAGATAGTGATTATGTGTGAATAATGGTGAAAGTGTCTTTTTTTTGGGGTCACCTTGCCTCTTTGGGAGATGGCCAACATGTTGAAAAAAAAATTCATTGTTTTTCTAATGAGTAATCCATCATAATTCTCGATTGGGTTTCAGGAGCCATCATGAGTGAATGTGGGGTGGATAATGACTTGTGCTCGACACTTCTGGCAACATACATCACAGAACAAGGTGAATCCCACCCGTTAATGATTGGAGAAGATATGACAGACAGTGACAAGAGCAAATTACTTCTATATCTTGTAAGTTCTTTTTATCAGAGCAAATTACTTCTATATCTTGTAAAGGAGGGGTTCGGGATATTGACAGTTTGGAGGGATATGTTGTGTATCTTTATACGTATATGCTTCTAAACTGTTGTGTTCTGAGCACCTCTGTAAAAACAGTGATTATGTGTGAGTGAGGTGAAAGTGTTGAATGATGAAAGTATTTTCTTTTTGGGGATTTTCTTTCTTTTTGGGTCACCCTGCCTCGGTGGGAGACGGCCGACTTGTTAAAAAAAAAAAAACCTTGTAAGTTCTTTATCAGAGCAGATTACTTGTATATCTTGTAAGTTCTTTTTATCTGTTGCCCATCCTCAGTTCCTAACTTAACAAAGATGAAAGACTCAGACACTTGCTACATTTGGGAATCTTTGTTGTGGGGAGTATTTGCCAGCAAGTGGCTTCCTCAGTCTGGTCAAGAGAGGAATGGTGGAAGATGAGGAGGAGTTTGAGGTAATCAGTCCCTCAACCTTGAGCTGATGTATTCAATCCATCAAGACTGATGGACTGAACATCAAGATTGTTGGACTGAACACATCAACTCAAGGCTGAGGGACTGATTACCTCAAACTCTTCATCCTCCACCATTCATCCTTTTATCAGACTGAAGAAGCCACTTAGTGAATAGTTTCTGCACTAAAGATTCCCACATGTTGCAAACTTGTAAAATTCTTCAACTTGTCAGTTTCTCGACCATTCACATCCTAACAGATTTTTTTTGAGATCTAGAATGTGTTCTAACAAATGAAAAAAGTTTGTAATCCAAGATCCAAAGTTGTTAAAAAAAAAACATACCACAGGCGAGTATGGAACCTGCCAGCTGGCTACGATAAGGTTCATCCAACTAGGCATATTTATACACCATAGGAAGGTTAGGATAGGTATGGTTTGTTTGCAATCGTGTCATTACGATTTTGTGAGTCCAAAGATGTTACTTAAACAGTAATTAGTTCTACTGTAATAGAAGTCAAACCACATTAATCATGGATTGTTCCTTCCCCAGGCTAGCAAGTACCTGGTGGATTACAACAGTCCTCATAACAACCCTCTCGAGCCGTGCTATTTCCGTAAACCCTGGAAGCCGCTGAGTGATTCCTCATACGTCCAGGTTTGAAATGCTTTATAAAAGTTGTATTAACCCTTAAATGGTCCGAACGTATATATACGTTTTTTCAACATCTGAAAGTATGTAAAAAAATGTAATCTTTTTTTTTTGTTTTACATGTGAAAACGTGTAAAAAAACTTTTATCTACATTTTTTTTGTTATATGTGAAAATTTGTAAAAAAAAGTAGATCTACTTTTGTAGCTACGAATTTGAACGTTGATCTGTTTGGACCGTTTAAGGGTTAAATGAATTGATGAGATGCTTTATAAAAGTTGTATTAAATGAATGGATGAGAGTAGGAGCATGTTTAGCCATAATGGTTAAAAAAAAAAGTTTCTACTACTTTATTGTGATGTCATTTTTTGTCATATTTAAAAAAATAAATTACTACAGTACAGTGGACCCTCGACCAACAATATTAATCCGTTCCAGAGAGCTTATCTTTAGGCGAATTTATAGTTAGTCGAATTAATTTTCCCTATAAGAAATAATGGAAATTCAATTAATCCATTCCAGACAGCCAAAAGTATTAAAAAAAATAATTTTTTTTTCATGAAATATACATTTCCCTACAAAGAAAACAATGAGACATGCACGATAACTATATAAATAAATGTTAAAATGACACTTACCTTTATTGAAGAGTATTGATGAGTGATGAGACACTGTTCTTCTTGAACACTCTGGAATTTTCAGAGTGATACATGAGTAAAGGCTTCACTTTGCAATCCTCACTAACATTACAACAAAACAACAAAGTTAACCTGTCTTTCATAGACTTGTGTCCTGGGAGTGCCTTTACCTCCTGAGTAATGTAGGTCCTGTTTGGCATTTTCTTCCAGAACAGTCCTGTTTCCTCACAATTGTACACTTGTTGGGGTTGGAATGTTTCAGCTTCATCATGCTTTATCACACTTTGTATGCCACTACGATTCTTAAAACTCTCACACCAACCTTTGCTGGCCTTAAATTCACCAGTATGAGTACTAGTTCCAGGCATTTTTTCCTGTTCACCTGGGTGTTAGTCAACCAGTGTGGGTCGCATCCTGGGGGACGAGATTAAGGACTCCAATGGAAATAAGTTGGACAGTTCTCGACGATGCACTGACTTTCTTGGGTTATGCTGGGTGGCTAACCCTCTGGGGTTAATTGTTTCACGGTAATTGTTTCTCGTTAAGCCACACCAACAATAGTCTCTCCACATCTTCGAGTAGTACAGCTGATGGTGGTGGAGCAACAGCTGACGGTGGTGCAGCAACAGCTGACTGTGGTGCAGCAGCAGCTGACCGTGGTACGGCAGCAGCTGACGGTAATGCAGCAGCAGCTGACGGTGGTGCAGCAACAGCTGACGGTGGTGCAGCAGCAGCTGACTGTGGTACAACAGCAGCTGATGATGGTGCAGCAACAGCTGACTGTGGTGCAGCAGCAGCTGACCGTGGTACAACAGCAGCTGATGGTGGTGCAGCATCAGCTGACTGTGGTGCAGCAGCAGCTGACCGTGGTACGATAGTAATTCTCACCCTTTTTACCACAGGGTTGGCACTAGAAGCTTTCTTTGGGCCCATGGTGGCTTATTTAGTAGTTACAAGCACTATAAACAGTGGAATAATACAAAATTTATCGAATATATGCATGGAACCGGCCACGCTGGCTTGTAAACAGTGATGGCAGGGCAGCTGAAGCGCTCAGGCTGGACGGACATTTTTGGGACCAATCATGTTGGTCGAGTTTTTCATTGTTGGCCGGGCCAAAATTTTTATGCTCAAATGCTTCATTGGACGAATTTATTGTTAGACATTGCCTTCGTTGGCCGAGGGTCCACTGTATTATGATGTCATTTTTATGTCATATTTGTTTTAATTATGATGTCATTTTTGTCTCTCAGTTTTGCACATTTATTAAAAAATAAATCCAAACAGTGAAAAAATTTAATTTTGAAATCCATTGTTTCCCCTGCAATTAAAATAGGGATACTGTACATATTTTTTTACTCTGGTTAATATTACAATTCCTGGCTCATAACTCAAAAAAAATGAACATATCACTAATGTGACAAACATGAATAAATTATGTAAAAAAAAAAATTAATACAGTATTGTTAAATTTAATATCTTTCGTACTTTACCAAATCGTGTTGAGTACATGTCATGGGTGTTAATCGAGAAATTATTCACCTGGTGTAAAATCCACTTAGTGTCTCCTCTGACGCACATCCTTGTTGATAAAGAAAGACAAGTCTAACTTGGACCATTTACAAGCCACAGTGTGTCTTGTAAATGGTCCTGTAGGACCATTTCATTGCTTTTCTTGATTTCTCTTTAAGTGGACACCACAAACACGTATATACAGTGGACCCTCGACTAACACTATTAATCCGTTCCTGAGAGCTCATCGTTAGTCAAAATTATCGTTAGTCAAATTAATTTTCCCCATAAGAAATAATGGAAATCAAATTAATCCGTGTAGGACACCCCAAAGTATGAAAAAAAAATTGTTTTTACCACATGAAATATTAATTTTAATACACACAAACTGAAGAAGACATGCACAGTTACATGACACTTACCTTTATTGAAGATCTGGTGATGATTGATGGGATGGGAGGAGGGGAGAGTGTTGATGGTGTTAGTGTTTAGAAAGGGAATCCCCTTCCATTAGGACTTGAGGTGGCAAGTCCTTTTCCGGGGTTACTTTCCTTCCCTTTAAATATCTCAAACCAACCTTTGCTGGCCTTAAATTCACTCGCATCACCACTAGTTGCTGGCATTTTTTTAATTAAATCGTCATGCAACTTCCTAGCCTTTTCACATATGATCGCTTGAGAGATGCTATCCCCTGCTATCTGTTTTTCGTTTATCCACACCAATAACAGTCTCTCAACATCTTCGAGTACTTGCGATCTCAGTTTTGAAAACATAGTTGCACCTTTGACAAGAACAGCTTCCTTGATTGCCGTTTTCTTGGCCACAATAGTAGCGATGGTTGATTGGGGTTTTGTGTACAACCTGGCCAGCTCGGAGACACGCACTCCACTTTCATACTTAGCAATGATCTCTTTCTTCATATCCATAGTAATTCTCACCCTTTTTGCTGTAGGGTTGGCACTAGAAGCTTTCTTGGGGCCCATAGTGACTTATTTTGCAGGTGCAATCACTAAAAAAGCTGTGATAATATGAAATGTTCCGATTGTATGCTTGGAAGCGACCGCGGTGGCTGGCTGGCTGGCTTGTAAACACTGGCCAGAAGTGGACGCGTCTCAGACGGAACGAATAGTGTTGGTCGAGTTTTTTAGCGCTAGTCGAGGCAAAATTTTTGCGTTAAAATGTATCGCTAGTCGGATTTATCGTTAATCGATGCCATCGCTGGTTGAGGGTCCACTGCATTTCAGTCCTGGCTTAACATAAGTCAGTAATAAAGGTAGAATTGCTAACAGTATGTTAGTTACTTGTGTAACTAATATGACATTAGTTGCACACATGTCTGTTTACCTAATGTAAGTTCAGCTTTTTTAAGCATTTTCCTATCCATATACCTGAAGACATGTATGCCAGTTAAGCATACATGTTTCTCAAGATTTATGTAATCCACTGGTGACATAATTTTTCTCTATGATGACTTCGTGATTCATCGCAGTTACTGTGTTCTCCCATTTTCCTGACCTATATTAAATTCCATTATTCATCAGTTCAATTGCTCATTTTATTTAAAATAATTAAAAAATTGTACATTATATACAGTGTACAGAGAGGCAGAATGGACACTGCATTAAAACAATGTTTCACTTGGGGACCAAGCTTTTTGAAGTCTTTATCATTTAGTCTTTAAAAACCTCGGCCTTCAAGCAAAACGGTGTGTATTTTGTCTCTTGTTTTGCAATTCAGTGGTATTTTATATCTCTTACTCTCTGTACGTACCATATTTTCCAGCATACAGTGGAACCTCAAAAATCGAACTGCTCCCAACTCAACCAATTATGTAAGTGTATTTTTGTAAGTGCTTTTATAAGTGTATTTTTGAGGGTCTGAAATGCACTAATCTAATTTACATTATTCCTGATGGGAATAAATTCGTACGGTAGCGACACTAGAACAGCCTTCTGGACCGAAGAAAGTTCTATATTTGAGGTTCCACTGTATAAGACAATGTTAACAAGCAGTTGTAACGCAATATTAGTAAATGACTCTTAAAGCTTAACCCAAAGCCTACCTTGGACCCTGACCTTGAGCTTATAAGGCACAGGCTGATTTTCCAAGACTGTGGAGTAAAAAAACACTTTTTATGCTGGAAAATATGATAATCTACCCTAATAACACCATACGGTAGTAAATTTTCAGTAACAGTCTTCTGATAATCTCGCCAGATACCTGTAACACTGCACTCATTCATTTACTATTAAGAATCATGTTTAGAGTATCATGAGGGAATGACGTGTGAATTTCCAATCGGAGTTAAAAAGTAAGATTTACATATACAGTATATACTGTATTAACCTGTAAACGGTCCAAACGTATATATACGTTTTTTCAACATTTGAAAGTATGTAAAAAAAGTAGATCTTTTTGTTTTTTTTACATTTGAAAATGTGTAAAAAAAACTTTGATCTACTTTTTTTTTTTTGTTATATTTGAAAATATGTAAAAAAAAACGTAGATCTACTTTTGGAGCACTACACATGTGAACGTAGATCTGCTTGGACCGTTTACGGGTTAATTTTCAGGGGAAAAGATTCCATATGTAAGTGTTAATGTAGATTAGAAAGGAGGAAGTGATGTAATTTTTGACAAGTACATGTAGAGTAGCAGGATGCAAGACAAATACAGTGGACCCCCGGTTAACGATATTTTTTCATTCCAGAAGTATGTTCAGGTGCCAGTACTGACCAAATTTGTTCCCATAAGGAATATTGTGAAGTAGGTTAGTCCATTTCAGACCCCAAACATACACGTACAAACGCACTTACATAATTGGTCGCATTCGGAGGTGATCGTTATGCGGGGGTCCACTGTACGTGGAACCTCAAATATCGAACTTTCTTCGGTCCAGAAGTCTGTTCGAGTGCCTTTACCGAATTAATTTATTCCCATCAGGAATAATGTAAATTAGATTAGTCCATTTCAGACCCTTAAAAATACAAAATACTCTGAAGGAGGGGTGTTAATGTTGCAGTTTAAAAACTGTAGTGTAAAGCACCCTTCTGGCAAGACAGTGATGGAGTGAATGATGGTGAAAGTTTTTCTTTTTCGGGCCACCCTGCCTTGGTGGGAATCGGCCAGTGTGATAAAAAAAAAAATACACTTATATAAGCACTTACAAAAATACACTTACATAATTGGTTGTGTTGGGAGCAGTTTTATTTTTGAGGTTCCACTGTATATATTTTTTTAAAATTCTTAAATGTTTAGTGCTAGTCATGAGCTAAAGACACATTATCAGTTAACTACAAAACAATTCATTTTTAAAGAAATAGAGAAGTAAGACAATAGCAGTTTTGGATTAGCGGAGAAATAAAGAATAATTTCAGAAAGATTTTGCAGGTTTAAATATCTCTTCTTCACATTATATTTCTTACTTTAATTTCAGGTTGACTGAAGGAGTCCTTGAAGTTAGACCATCGTCTATAAACAGAATTAATCATTACTTAAACCATGTCACTTGGGTTTAATATTTACCATAGTTGTAAAGTAAAAGGACACAAGTGCAACTAATGTGACATTTTATTGTGGCAACGTTTCGCTCTCCAGGAGCTTTGTCAAGTTCCTGGAGAGCGAAATGTTGCCACAATAAAAATGTCACATTAGTTGCACTTGTGTCCTTTCACTTGACATATTGTCGGTAATTCTACCAACTTCATTACATTTACCAAAGTTACTGAACTGTGGTTTCTTTTGTCAGCTATCATTCCAAGGATATTATTCTTAAGATAGTATTCACAATGCATTTTTTTGAAACTTTTTTTATGATAGATAAGGCAATACTCGCAGGGATGACATGCATAAGGCACTTCATGTAATATTTACCGAACTGATTATCTTGATTAGGCATTAAGGATATAGGAACCATTGTAACGTGGGGATATATAAACTTAGTATTTTGTACATCTATAAGGCAAAATTAGTTTTATTGATTGTCCATCCTGAATCACTAAGTCTTGATAAATATTTGGCAAGTGTATATCTTAAATATAGTTAAAACCATTTTATGCTAATTTTTTTTACCAACTTATTATTTATGGTACATATTTCTTTATTCTTGCTTAGTTTCTTAAAAAGCTCTTATCAAGATACAAGCAGTAAAGGCTAGCTTTATTGAAGAAACGTGCGTATATAGTGGACCACTAAATTTGTTTTATATTTTTAAAGAAAATAGTACTACATCTTTCTTAGTTGTTCTGATATACACCTACCATCCGACTTACGACCTGCTCGACTTACGACCACTCGACTTACGACCTGCTCAACTTACGACCACTCGACTTACGACCTGCTCAACTTACGACCACTCGACTTACGACCTGCTCAACTTACGACCACTCGACTTACGACCGTGTTTTTTATGCCAAATTTCTGGGAAATAAACAACTATTTGTGTTGTACACAGTGTTTATCCTAAACCTTACAGTATAAAATACAGTACTAACAGCATAAAAAGTAAAATAAAACATGAAATACCAAAATAAAACAATAAAATAAAGGCATTACAAAAATGTTTTGTTGATATTCAGTAGTAAAGTTCGACTTACGACCATTTCGACTTACAACCGGTTTCTCGGAACCGAACTAAGTCGGTTCATGTATATTCAATCAACATATCAGCAACTTTGTCTTAGCAAGCACCCATAGTATTATTGCTACTGGTCAGTGAGAAATTAAAACCACGTTACCCTGACTGGAACAATTCACAATTAGCTGAACCTGCAAGGTAGATTTTTTAACACCAGCCTGGCTCATACCTGGAGAGGGTGTCGGGGGTCAACGCCCTCGCAGCCGGTCTGAGGCCAAGCCATGGCTGGGCTCCAAGAATAGAAAAGCTCTCAAAAGTCATCAAAGGTGGCCATCTCTCAACACGGTACAGTGACTAGAAAAAAGGAGAAAAAACAGTTTTCTGGGTCGCCTTCCCTGGGTGGGAGATGGCCGAGAGTTTTAAGACTCGCTTGCCATTGGTTTAACCCCACATGTTCAGTGGTTTGTTTGCAGTAGTGTTATAACAATTTCATGTGTCAAGATAGCCAGTGTTAAAAAAAGTCAATTCTGCCTTGCAGGTTCATAGTTAATACATATTAAATATCTTCCAGTCTGGTTCTTTAACCCTTAAACGGTCCAAACGTATATATACGTTCTTACGCGTAGCGCCCCAAACGTATATATACGTTTTATATTTCCTGCCATCAAATTTGGCACAATTGGCCTGAGATGCCTTGTCAGCATAGAATGGGTCCTAACACTCTGTGTGCGCGGTGTTAAAAAAATCTGGGGCTACTTAGTACCTTGTGGGAGCGCCAGTTAAATTGAGCGCCAGCTAGCGCAAACAGTGCGGTAAACACCAAGGATTCACTGATGTAATGTCATATTAACACTCCTCTTTTAAGAGGAAACTGATGTTAACCCCAAGTTTAGGGTCTGACTATCTCTGTATCTCTGTACCTCTGTCTATCTCTATCTCTGACTATCTCTCTTCCTCTGTCTCTGTCTACCTTTGTCTATCTGTCTGTCTCTATCTGCCTTTGTCTATCTGTCTGTGTATCTCTTTCAATCTGTTTCTCTTTCTATCTGTCTGTCTATCTCTGTCTCACAGGTACACATAAATACAAGTATACATAGCATAAATTACCTAGGATAACCCAAAAAATCCAGACAAAGTACTATAATCTGCTTGAAGATGTGAGTAAAGGTGATGACGCAGTCTTGTGGCTCTCTCTGAGACAGAGAGCTAGACAGATAGACAGGGAGCTTGACAGACAGACAAATAGACAGACATGTTTGTGTACCAGCAAAATGTCAGCTCTTATCAGATGTTATCTCATCATGTCACTGTCAGGAGTGGACTTTGTTTTTCATGCTTCATGGCAACTTATTATTACCTATTATTATTATTTTGTATTAAGAGTAAGGTTATGAGGATAAAAAGATTAGGTGATGAAAGCTTGGATATCAGATTGGAGGGAGAGAGTATGGAGGAGGTGAATGTATTCAGATATTTGGGAGTGGACGTGTCAGCGGATGGGTCTGTGAAAGATGAGGTGAATCATAGAATTGATGAGGGGAAAAGGGTGAGTGGTGCACTTAGGAGTCTGTGGAGACAAAGAACTTTGTCCTTGGAGGCAAAGAGGGGAATGTATGAGAGTATAGTTTTACCAACGCTCTTATATGGGTGTGAAGCATGGGTGATGAATGTTGCAGCGAGGAGAAGGCTGGAGGCAGTGGAGATGTCATGTCTGAGGGCAATGTGTGGTGTGAATATAATGCAGAGAATTCGTAGTTTGGAAGTTAGGAGGAGGTGCGGGATTACCAAAACTGTTGTCCAGAGGGCTGAGGAAGGGTTGTTGAGGTGGTTCGGACATGTAGAGAGAATGGAGCGAAACAGAGTGACTTCAAGAGTGTATCAGTCTGTAGTGGAAGGAAGGCAAGGTAGGGGTCGGCCTAGGAAAGGTTGGAGGGAGGGGGTAAAGGAGGTTTTGTGTGCGAGGGGCTTGGACTTCCAGCAGGCATGCGTGAGCGTGTTTGATAGGAGTGAATGGAGACAAATGGTTTTTAATACTTGACGTGCTTTTGGAGTGTGAGCAAAGTAACATTTATGAAGGGGTTCAGGGAAACCGGCAGGCCGGACTTGAGTCCTGGAGATGGGAAGTACAGTGCCTGCACTCTGAAGGAGAGGTGTTAATGTTGCAGTTTGAAAACTGTAGTGTAAAGCACCCTTCTGGCAAGACAGTGATGGAGTGAATGATGGTGAAAGTTTTTCTTTTTCGGGCCACCCTGCCTTGGTGGGAGTCGGCCAGTGTGATAATAATAATAAAAAATATGAAAAATAGAAAAAAAGGTATATCGGCAACACTTCTGCAAGCGGCAGGACTCGATGTTGCTGTCGCATGAGCATCCAGTGCCAACTTCTCAGCCTCATGTCTCCGTAAGTACTAACCCTAAAAAAAATTTTTTATTCTTAAGTACAGTGGACCCCTGGTTAACGATATTTTTTCATTCCAGAAGTATGTTCAGGTGCCAGTACTGACCGAATTTGTTCCCATAAGGAATATTGTGAAGTAGATTAGTCCATTTCAGACCCCCAAACATACACATACAAACGCACTTACATAAATACACTTACATAATTGGTCGCATTCGGAGGTGATCGTTATGCGGGGGTCCACTGTACTTAAAAAATGTGCTCTTTTTTTTATGATTTTTTTTTTTTTTTCAAAATATTCGGGGCACTGCGCAAGTGAACGTATATATACGTTTGGACCGTTTAAGGGTTAAGTCATTTATAGTTGGCAACATTTGTCTAACTATTATGCTTAATAATAGGCAAAGTATTTTTTGTTGTTGTTGTTATAATCTAAATAGCACTGGAAGCTGAAAGTGAATTTGTAAGGCTGTTCTGTCTAGTAATAACCTCAGTACACTCTGTAAAGTAATAATGCCCTACTATTACTTGCCTTATTATGTGCTTCCAGACTGAAATTTTATTTCATGCTGGGAAATGAAAGTCGAATCGACCTTAAATTTTAATAAGCTTTTTAAATTTTAGTGCCAGCAAAATCATGTTAAAATTTTTGCCTGTTATTTCAGACATTCCTATTTGTAGCAGAATTGAAAATTGTGATCTTCAAAAAGTTACTCTATCTGTATATGTTGGAAAATAGTTGAAGCATTTTATTTAATTATAGGTTTATGCTTGAATACTGTCTATGTTATATTACAGTTTTCACGTAAATGTATTTCCAGACAATATTAGGTACTGTATGACCCTTGTGGTTTTAGTGCTTCCCCATGATGATGAAACAATCTACGCTGTACCAACACATCTTATATGTTCTTAGATATAACAGTGGTTCCAACTTTAATTTACAACAAGTTGTCCAAATGATATTACCTTGTGCCAGTCTAATTTTAAAATTGATTTTATATACTGTATATTAAACACTTAAAATAGGCTATCTTTTTTTTTTAATACAGTGGACCCCTGGTTTACGATCAGCTCCCAATGCGACCAATTATGTAAGTGTATTTATGTAAGTGCGTTTGTACGTGTATGTTTGGGGGTCTGAAATGGACTAATCTACTTCACAATATTCCTTATGGGAACAAATTCTGTCAGTACTGGCACCTGAACATACTTCTGGAATGAAAAAATATTGTAAACCGGGGGTCCACTGTACAGTATTATATTCTTATTACTACACATGATAGAAGATTATTATTATTATTATAATCAAGGGGGAAGCGCTAAACCCGGAGGATTATACAGCGCCTGGGGGGGGGGATGTGGAAGGCATTCAGGCTTAATTCGGGGAACTGGAGCACAGATCCAATTCCCTAAATCAAGAGCCCCTCACCAACATCAAGGAACCTTCCTTGAGGGGCCTACATGATAGAAGAAAAACTTTATAGCTTTTTGCATTTTCGGGTCACCCTGCCTTGGTGGGAGACGGCTGGTATGTTGGAAAAAAATATACAGAAGGATGTTCGAGTGCCAATTCTGAATGAATTTGTTCCCATAAGGAATGATGTAAATTAGATTAATCCATTTCAAACCTCCAAAAATACACTTACAAAAGCACTTACATAAGTACACTTACATAATTGTTTTAGTTTTGAGTTGTTTGTATCCCGAGGTACCACTGTATATCCGTGGGAAAGTGTTAAGCCTACAAGAGTTAATTCCAGTTTCTCAAATCAAGAACCCTTGAAGGGAACAGGCTCTTGAAAACCAGTATTATCATGTACTGAAATGAAGTGTCAAGGTATTTTTTCAAATATGCACAAAATTGTGGAAATATAGATGATGGGGGCATTTACATGGAGTCAAAACAATATTCACTTTTATTTATTTTGTATATACTGCATGGTATTAAATATTTTTTAACATAATTTTTTAATTTTTATATCATATTCCATATTTTAGACTACTTTTGCATTCATATTATTTCTACTCTGAGCCGGACACAAGGTCTCATGAGGAATATTTTTATATATACATTACTAGCGAGTTCTTTACAATGCTCTAAGAGGTCTGACTAGTTTGAGTTCTGTAACTATTTATTATTTGAGGTGTCAAGCCCATATGAGTCATTCAGTGGATTTGTTGGTAAAGACTTGATCCTCCATTCATTCATTTATTGAGAGAGGTATGTTTAAGCACTTTAGGGATTTTAACAGCAGACTTCAGGGATTTTAATAGCGTACTTCTGGGATTTTAATAGCGTACTTCTGGGATTTTAATAGCGTACTTCTGGGATTTTAATAGCATACTTCAGGGATTTTAATAGCGTACTTCAGGGATTTTAATAGCATACTTCATTTCATCTGAAGGTACATACAGAGTTGGTCTTAATGGCAGACTTTGTTGAACATGTTTAAGGTAGCATTCAAATAATCAATATTTTCAGGATAGATTGATGATTGAGCATTATAGTGTAAAGTTAATATAACAGTTTAAAATACTGTACATAGTGTTCCAAAAATATTTTTTTATAAGTTTTGAAAGTTCATTCTTTTTGTGTACATAGTTTTTCTTTGTATAAAGTGAAGAGGAATAAAAAGAGTAAGAATTATAGGAGAATAAACCTGATGAGCAGGGAAGTGCACAGGAAATTTTATACAGCCTCTCCTCACTTAGCGACGTACTCGTTTACCAACAACCTGGACTTACGATGGGCTCTCTGACCAGTATTTATACCTAAATAATGCATATTAGAGCTGATTTCCTGTTCTGTTTATTACAATATACAGTAAACTACTGTATAAACATTTAAAAATTTTATAAATGGTGCAAAGGTGACATTTAAACAATATCAAAGATAATTGACACAAACCCACCACCATCATAGTATGCTCCTCACTTAGCAACAAATTCATTTACTGATGTGGTCTTAGGAATGCAACTCCATCGTTAAGTGAGGAGAAGCTGTATTAAAAGAATTAAGGCAAGATAAAGTATGACTGCAGAAGAACAAGATAATTTTATGAAGAGTATGGGTTGTACGGACCTACTGTTTACATTGAAGCTTGTAATTGAACAGTATATAGATAAAAGGTAAGGAATATTTTGTTGCATATATATACAGTGGAACTCCAAGTTTCGTACAGCTCCCAACTCGAACAATTATGTAAATGTATTTTTGTAAGGAGGTAGTAGGTTGGTAGACAGCAACCACCCAGGGAAGTACTACCGTCCTGCCAGATGACTGTGAAACAAAAACCTGTAATTGTTTTGCATGATGGTAGGATTGCTGGTTTCTTTTTCTGTCTCATAAACACGCTAAGATAACAGGGATATCTTGCTACTCCTACTAACACTTTGGTCACACTTCACAGACACGCACATGCATATATATATATACATACATCTAGGTTTTTCTCCTTTTTCTAAATAGCTCTTGTTCTTTTTTATTTCTTCTATTGTCCATGGGGAAGTGGAAAAGAATCTTTCCTCCGTAAGCCATGCGTGTCGTATGAGGCGACTAAAATGCCGGGAGCAATGGGCTAGTAACCCCTTCTCCTGTATACAATTACTAAAAAAGAGAAGAAGAAAAACTTTATAAAACTGGGTTGCTTAAATGTGCGTGGATGTAGTGCGGATGACAAGAAACAGATGATTGCTGATGTTATGAATGAAAAGAAGTTGGATGTCCTGGCCCTAAGCGAAACAAAGCTGAAGGGGGTAGGAGAGTTTCAGTGGGGGGAAATAAATGGGATTAAATCTGGAGTATCTGAGAGAGTTAGAGCAAAGGAAGGGGTAGCAGTAATGTTAAATGATCAGTTATGGAAGGAGAAAAGAGAATATGAATGTGTAAATTCAAGAATTATGTGGATTAAAGTAAAGGTTGGATGCGAGAAGTGGGTCATAATAAGCGTGTATGCACCTGGAGAAGAGAGGAATGCAGAGGAGAGAGAGAGATTTTGGGAGATGTTAAGTGAATGTATAGGAGCCTTTGAACCAAGTGAGAGAGTAATTGTGGTAGGGGACTTGAATGCTAAAGTAGGAGAAACTTTTAGAGAGGGTGTGGTAGGTAAGTTTGGGGTGCCAGGTGTAAATGATAATGGGAGCCCTTTGATTGAACTTTGTATAGAAAGGGGTTTAGTTATAGGTAATACATTTTTTAAGAAAAAGAGGATAAATAAGTATACACGATATGATGTAGGGCGAAATGACAGTAGTTTGTTGGATTATGTATTGGTAGATAAAAGACTGTTGAGTAGACTTCATGATGTACATGTTTATAGAGGGGCCACAGATATATCAGATCACTTTCTAGTTGTAGCTACACTGAGAGTAAAAGGTAGATGGGATACAAGGAGAATAGAAGCATCAGGGAAGAGAGAGGTGAAGGTTTATAAACTAAAAGAGGAGGCAGTTAGGGTAAGATATAAACAGCTATTGGAGGATAGATGGGCTAATGAGAGCATAGGCAATGGGGTCGAAGAGGTATGGGGTAGGTTTAAAAATGTAGTGTTAGAGTGTTCAGCAGAAGTTTGTGGTTACAGGAAAGTGGGTGCAGGAGGGAAGAGGAGCGATTGGTGGAATGATGATGTAAAGAGAGTAGTAAGGGAGAAAAAGTTAGCATATGAGAAGTTTTTACAAAGTAGAAGTGATGCAAGGAGGGAAGAGTATATGGAGAAAAAGAGAGAGGTTAAGAGAGTGGTGAAGCAATGTAAAAAGAGAGCAAATGAGAGAGTGGGTGAGATGTTATCAACAAATTTTGTTGAAAATAAGAAAAAGTTTTGGAGTGAGATTAACAAGTTAAGAAAGCCTAGAGAACAAATGGATTTGTCAGTTAAAAATAGGAGAGGAGAGTTATTAAATGGAGAGTTAGAGGTATTGGGAAGATGGAAGGAATATTTTGAGGAATTGTTAAATGTTGATGAAGATAGGGAAGCTGTGATTTCGTGTATAGGGCAAGGAGGAATAACATCTTGTAGGAGTGAGGAAGAGCCAGTTGTGAGTGTGGGGGAAGTTCGTGAGGCAGTAGGTAAAATGAAAGGGGGTAAGGCAGCTGGGATTGATGGGATAAAGATAGAAATGTTAAAAGCAGGTGGGGATATAGTTTTGGAGTGGTTGGTGCAATTGTTTAATAAATGTATGGAAGAGGGTAAGGTACCTAGGGATTGGCAGAGAGCATGCATAGTTCCTTTGTATAAAGGCAAAGGGGATAAAAGAGAGTGCAAAAATTATAGGGGGATAAGTCTGTTGAGTGTACCTGGTAAAGTGTATGGTAGAGTTATAATTGAAAGAATTAAGAGTAAGACGGAGAATAGGATAGCAGATGAACAAGGAGGCTTTAGGAAAGGTAGGGGGTGTGTGGACCAGGTGTTTACAGTGAAACATATAAGTGAACAGTATTTAGATAAGGCTAAAGAGGTCTTTGTGGCATTTATGGATTTGGAAAAGGCGTATGACAGGGTGGATAGGGGGGCAATGTGGCAGATGTTGCAAGTGTATGGTGTAGGAGGTAGGTTACTGAAAGCAGTGAAGAGTTTTTACGAGGATAGTGAGGCTCAAGTTAGAGTATGTAGGAAAGAGGGAAATTTTTTCCCAGTAAAAGTAGGCCTTAGACAAGGATGTGTGATGTCACCGTGGTTGTTTAATATATTTATAGATGGGGTTGTAAGAGAAGTAAATGCGAGGGTCTTGGCAAGAGGCGTGGAGTTAAAAGATAAAGAATCACACACAAAGTGGGAGTTGTCACAGCTGCTCTTTGCTGATGACACTGTGCTCTTGGGAGATTCTGAAGAGAAGTTGCAGAGATTGGTGGATGAATTTGGTAGGGTGTGCAAAAGAAGAAAATTAAAGGTGAATACAGGAAAGAGTAAGGTTATGAGGATAACAAAAAGATTAGGTGATGAAAGATTGAATATCAGATTGGAGGGAGAGAGTATGGAGGAGGTGAACGTATTCAGATATTTGGGAGTGGACGTGTCAGCGGATGGGTCTATGAAAGATGAGGTGAATCATAGAATTGATGAGGGAAAAAGAGTGAGTGGTGCACTTAGGAGTCTGTGGAGACAAAGAACTTTGTCCTTGGAGGCAAAGAGGGGAATGTATGAGAGTATAGTTTTACCAACGCTCTTATATGGGTGTGAAGCGTGGGTGATGAATGTTGCAGCGAGGAGAAGGCTGGAGGCAGTGGAGATGTCATGTCTGAGGGCAATGTGTGGTGTGAATATAATGCAGAGAATTCGTAGTTTGGAAGTTAGGAGGAGGTGCGGGATTACCAAAACTGTTGTCCAGAGGGCTGAGGAAGGGTTGTTGAGGTGGTTCGGACATGTAGTGAGAATGGAGCGAAACAGAATGACTTCAAGAGTGTATCAGTCTGTAGTGGAAGGAAGGCGGGGTAGGGGTCGGCCTAGGAAGGGTTGGAGGGAGGGGGTAAAGGAGGTTTTGTGTGCGAGGGGCTTGGACTTCCAGCAGGCATGCTTGAGCGTGTTTGATAGGAGTGAATGGAGACAAATGGTTTTTAATACTTGACGTGCTGTTGGAGTGTGAGCAAAGTAACATTTATGAAGGGATTCAGGGAAACCGGCAGGCCGGACTTGAGTCCTGGAGATGGGAAGTACAGTGCCTGCACTCTGAAGGAGGGGTGTTAATGTTGCAGTTTAAAAACTGTAGTGTAAAGCACCCTTCTGGCAAGACAGTGATGGAGTGAATGATGGTGAAAGTTTTTCTTTTTCGGGCCACCCTGCCTTGGTGGGAATCGGCCGGTGTGATAATAAAAAAAAAAAATATAATTTTTGTAAGTGCTTTCGTAAGTGTATTTTTTGTAAGTGCTTTTGTAAGTGTATTTTTGGGGGTCTGAAATGGACTAATCTAATTTACATTATTCCTTATGGGAACAAATTCGTTCAGTATCAGCAATCGAACAGCCTTCTGGAACAAATTAAGTTCGAAACTTGGGGTACCACTGTACATGTATTTAAAAAAGATATGCTAGGGTGGACAGTGGAGCAATATAGCAGATTGCAATGTGCAGAATAGGTGGTAGGTTACTTAGAGCAGGAAAGAGTTTGTGTTTAGTGAGGCTAAGGTTAGAGTGTGTATAAAAGAGATTATTTTACAGTAAATGTAAGCTTTAGGGATGTGTGATGTCACCTTGGGTGTTGAACATACGTATATAGATGGGGTAAAAAATGAATGCTAGGCTAGTATAGAGGTGTGGGATTTAATGACAAATTTGATACAAAGTGGAAGTTTTCTCATAGTGTCCAGACATGGTACTGGGACAACATGCCGTCTCACTCCTGGTTTTCAACTACATATTAAATCTGTAGCTTTGGACCGATCTCCATCAAATGAACATCAGTTCTGCAAAGTAAATAGAATAATCGTACATAAAATATGAATGCAATTGGTTTAAAACTAATCGAGAGAAAAAGTAATAATTCAACCTTAACAAAATTGTAAATATAAAATCTGTGGTTCTTTATCAATGAAATGTGAACTCTATACATGCATAAAATGAACATGCACATAGAACGAGTGTATTGTAAAAAATAACCAAGAAATAATTTTTATATATTGGTGATACAGATTGCAATGGTGGAAATGAAAAGACAACTGAAACTTTAATGACTGACATGAAAAGATGCAAGAAACTGCAATGATTGAATTGAAAAGACAAAAGAAACTGCAATGATTGAAACGAAGACGAAAGAAACTGCAGTGACTGAAACGAAAAGAGGTAGAGCCACTGTGATAGGTGAGGGATTATGGCCTTACTGACCTTTAAGTAGTAGGCAAATTCTAAACCTAGAAAATGTAGCCCCTCTGGGAGCAGACCCTTAGCATAGTAAAGGTATTTTGGTCTTCATCTCTGTATTGGGACATACTGGGTGACGCTTACCACCAATAATAAATCACAATTCTGGTTCAGTCCAATAAAAAAGAGAGAGGACAAGTGCAGTTCCTTGGATAAGTGTCACCTGAGCTAAAGATGATAGAGAATGGAAATTACATTATCTCTCCAGAGGTGGTAAAATACCTACTGATTACAACCCACTGAAAAGGTGTCATAGGAGCGAGTGCTGAAGGCTGTAAGTATTGAAGAATCAGATTCTGTTCTTGTAAGGAAAGGACTTTTGAAGAACTCTTGACCTAAGGAAACACGGCTACATTTCCCTCCCTCATTTCATTCCATTTCTGTAGTACTGTGTGACCCATGCAGGTGTAATATTTCTCCATGGAAATACAGTAACTGAAACCTATATTACCACTCTTTGATGAAGTATTAGTAGGCTGACATCTTAACACTGCCTATGAATGTTCAGGTAGCTGAAATGGAACGTTACATGGTTCATGACTAGGAGAAAAAATCAAGTGATGTAGATTATAATTATCACACAAATACAGCCCATGAGAGACTAAAGTAAAGCGATGTCCTGCCTTTTTAGGAAACTTGCTGGAAACCGCTCAGTCCATGTCAGCAACATTAAGAACAGAATACAGTCATGTGGAAAATGACATGTATAGTTGTGGTGTTCACTAAAGCAAATATTCGGCCATGAGTGACTTCATCGGTACTAATTAGAACTGATGACACCACTTGTGGCAAAATCTCCCATTAAATATAACTGTCTTGAACTATACATGGGTAAACTTTTCCACAGCTTGATATGTTGTTGTTGTTGTTGGTGTTTAAAGGGCCACAGACAGCATACGCAGTATTGAGCCCTGCCTTTCAGCGCTCGGAAAAGAATATTTCTGTACAATTTACAACCAGTATTGAGCGAGTACCGTACTTATTTGCTAACGTCTGTATGTTTTTCCATGCTGCACTAAAGAGGTATAGCTGTGGCATTTAGAGAACTAAGCACACTTGGCTGCCTGTATGATGTGACATGCACGAGTCCTTGCTTGCAGGAAAGCAAATTCAGGCAAATAGCTCAAGCAGCCAAGGAATCACAAAGGTATAAATTTGTGAATGCTTACACAAATAACTAGCACATAGGAGAAAGAAACTTACGATGGTGTTTCGGTCTGACTTGAACCATTAACTAGTCACACACAAGTGTGAATTTACGGTATTGTGCCTTTTTAGTCTTTACAAATGCTTTTCTCAGTTCCCTGACTAACAACAAGAAAACATGTAATAACTCGTCAATGAAGGTGTCAACAGAAAAAACAAAATGGTAAAAGAAATGTCTATTCAGCTTACCACCTTGCTTCTTTCAATGGCAATTTGAGTCACTTACTTAATTATTTTCATCAATAAAAATTAATAGCATTGCTGATGAAGTAACAATATTAAAAATCTACCACTTATCTACTGGAAATTAGGCTAGGCTAAAGAGTACAGTAATTAGCACACAATTACCTGATTCAAGTTACCCAAGATTCTTCAGTTCCATCTCCATCATTTTTTTTCCATGATTAACGAATTCTCTAGCAACTCTGCTTCTTCAGCTTCCAAAGTAACTTGATTCAGAATGAGGTACTGTACTGGTGACATGTAACAAGCAGAGTATGAGATGGTGCAGGTGTTATTACATTGTTCTACCAAATGATATTCTGCCGAGTCTCTGCCGTTGCCCTAAAAATACACGAGGTGTTTGTTACTAACACTTTCATTAATACAACTGTCTTGTCAGAGGCAAGACAGTTGTATTAATGAAAGTTTTCAATTATATTTCGTTACCTGTGCTCAGTCTGTTCCCAGCATTTGTGCATTTTATGTCGTATTCTGGTAATTTAAAAAAATTTTCAAACTTTTTACTCATGTTATTGTTAATATTGTAATTATTAATTACAGTACAATGACCCCTAAGATTAATGCAAGTGAAGAGTCGCAAACCTCTTACTTGAAATCAGAAGCTAGAAATGATCAAGCTTACATTAAGAAAGTGCCACAGTTTCAACAGTAATTAGCTTTACCATTCAACAGCAACATCAAGGCAAGACTCTCCAACAACAAAGAGAAAAAGATGTGCTGAAGGCTCAGATGAAGCTCCATTACTTCCTTCTACTTTCCTTCAATAATTATTCATAAAATGTTCATTCATCAGTTACCATAAGCAAAGGATGAAAATATTTTAAGGTTAGCAATACAGTATTGTAGCCTTTTTTGTTATTTTTTGTTTTTGTATCTTTTTTTTTAGGTTTAGTGCTATTGCACACTTAATAAATGACAGTGTAAACATGTTTTTAGGCTTTTATATGCACTGGCAAGTGGAAAAAAAGGCTATGATTCTCTTTACAGCGGTGATCTGGAACCTAACCCGCCGTATCAGCGAGGTATATACCTGTATCAAACATGACCCACATTATTTCAGATCATGTCCTTTCCTCAACACCTCTACCATGCAACACTGATGACTTATAGCTCTCTTAAACATAGTGCTGCATGACATGGGTTGAGCATCTGTTGTGATTACAATGCAAAACTGTTAATATATTAATGAATCATTAAGAACCCCTCCCCTTGAGGCAGGTTCCTTGATGCTGGTGAGGGGCTCTTGATCTAGGGAACTGGATCTATTCCAGTTACCTGAATCAAGCCTGAATACCTTCCATCCACTCCCCCACAGGTACTATATAATCCTACGGGTTTAGCGTTCCCCCATGATTATAAAAATTAATAACTCCTACATTAAAATGAATATAAATTACTATCATTATTCAAGATTAATTATTACTAATTATTAATTATTAGCTGGAACTGATGGGATCATGACAGAAATGTTAAAAGCAGGGGGGGATATAGTGTTGGAGTAGTTGGTACTTTTGTTTAATAAATGTATGAAAGAGGGGAAGGTACCTAGGGATTGGCGGAGAGCATGTATAGTCCCTTTATATAAAGGGAAAGGGGACAAAAGAGATTGTAAAAATTATAGAGGAATAAGTTTACTGAGTATACCAGGAAAAGTATACGGTAGAGTTATAATTGAAAGAATTAGAGGTAAGACAGAATGTAGGATGGCGGATGAGCAAGGAGGCTTCAGAGTGGGTAGGGGATGTGTAGATCAAGTGTTTACATTGAAGCATATATGTGAACAGTATTTAGATAAATGTAGGGAAGTTTTTATTGCATTTATGGATTTAGAAAAGGCATATGATAGAGTGGATAGAGGAGCAATGTGGCAGATGTTGCAAGTTTATGGAATAGGTGGTAAGTTACTAAATGCTGTAAAGAGCTTTTATGAGGAGGTGTGGAGTTAATAAAAGCATTAGTCAGAGGGCAGAAGAGGGGTTGTTGAGGTGGTTTGGTCATTTAGAGAGAATGGATCAAAGTAGAATGACATGGAAAGCATATAAATCTATAGGGGAAGGAAAGAGGGGTAGGGGTCGTCCTCGAAAGGGTTGGAAAGAGGGGGTAAAGGAGGTTTTGTGGGCGAGGGGCTTGGACTTCCAGCAAGCATGCATGAGCGTGTCAGATAGGAGTGAATGGAGACGAATGATACTTGGGACCTGACGATCTGTTGGAGTGTGAGCAGGGTAATATTTAGTGAAGGGATTCAGGGAAACCGGTTATTTTCATATAGTCGGACTTGAGTCCTGGAAATGGGAAGTACAATGCCTGCACTTTAAAGGAGGGGTTTGGGATATTGGCAGTTTGGAGGGATATGTTGTGTATCTTTATACGTATATGCTTCTAAACTGTTGTATTCTGAGCACCTCTGCAAAAGCAGTGATAATGTGTGAGTGTGGTGAAAGTGTTGAACGATGATGAAAGTATTTTCTTTTTGGGGATTTTCTTTCTTTTTTGGGTCACCCTGCCTCGGTGGGAGACGACCAACTTGTTGAAAAAAAAAAAAAAAAAACATTCTATTAGACTATCCTGTCTACCAGTGAGCATGCAAAATTTACCTCTGATGTTCTCACCGCTCTAACACCCCTACTTTATCTTCCCTCCTCACAGACACCCTTATTGACTTTTTTTGACAGCAATAGAGTTATTACACAAAATCTGATTATACAGTGGAACCTTGGTTTTCATATGCCCTAGTATGTAAAACTATAGTTCTTTCTTCTTTCAACAAACCGGCCATATCCCACCAAGGCAGGGTGGCCCAAAAAGAAATACAAAAGTTTCTCTTTTTAAATTTAGTAATTTATACAAGAGAAGGGGTTACTAATCCCTTGCTCCCGGCATTTCAGTCGCCTCTTACAACACGCATGGCTTAGGGAGGAAGAATTCTGTTCCACTTCCCCGTGGAGATAAGAGGAAATAAACAAGAACAAGAACTAGAAAGAAAATAGCAGAAAACCCAGAGGGGTGTGTATATATATGCTGGTACATGTATGTGTAGTGTGACCTAAGTGTAAGTAGAAGTAGCAAGATGTACCTGAAATCTTGCATGTTTATGAGACAGAAAAAAGACACCAGTAATCCTGCCATCATGTAAAACAATTACAGGTTTCCGTTTTACACTCACTTGGCAGGACGGTAGTACCTCCCTGGGTGGTTGCTGTCTACCAACCTACTACCACAGGACGGTAGTACCTCCCTGGGTGGTTGTTGTCTACCAACCTACTACCACAGGATGGTAGTACCTCCCTGGGTGGTTGCTGTCTACCAACCTACTACCACAGGATGGTAGTACCTCCCTGGGTGGTTGCTGTCTAACAACCTACTACCACGGGATGGTAGTACCTCCCTGGGTGGTTGTTGTCTACCAACCTACTACCACAGGATGGTAGTACCTCCCTGGGCGGTTGCTGTCTAACAGCCTACTACCACAGGATGGTAGTACCTCCCTGGGTGGTTGTTGTCTACCAACCTACTACCACAGGATGGTAGTACCTCCCTGGGTGGTTGCTGTCTAACAGCCTACTACCACAGGATGGTAGTACCTCCCTGGGTGGTTGCTGTCTAACAGCCTACTACCACAGGATGGTAGTACCTCCCTGGGCGGTTGCTGTCTACCAACCTACTACCACAGGATGGTAGTACCTCCCTGGGTGGTTGCTGTCTACCAACCTACTACCACAGGATGGTAGTACCTCCCTGGGTGGTTGCTGTCTACCAACCTACTACCACAGGATGGTAGTACCTCCCTGGGTGGTTGCTGTCTACCAACCTACTACCACAGGATGGTAGTACCTCCCTGGGTGGTTGCTGTCTAACAGCCTACTACCACAGGATGGTAGTACCTCCCTGGGTGGTTGTTGTCTACCAACCTACTACCACAGGATGGTAGTACCTCCCTGGGTGGTTGTTGTCTACCAACCTACTACCACAGGATGGTAGTACCTCCCTGGGTGGTTGTTGTCTACCAACCTACTACCACAGGATGGTAGTACCTCCCTGGGTGGTTGCTGTCTAACAGCCTACTACCACAGGATGGTAGTACCTCCCTGGGTGGTTGTTGTCTACCAACCTACTACCACAGGATGGTAGTACCTCCCTGGGTGGTTGTTGTCTACCAACCTACTACCACAGGATGGTAGTACCTCCCTGGGTGGTTGTTGTCTACCAACCTACTACCACAGGATGGTAGTACCTCCCTGGGTGGTTGCTGTCTACCAACCTACTACCACAGGATGGTAGTACCTCCCTGGGTGGTTGTTATCTACCAACCTACTACCACAGGATGGTAGTACCTCCCTGGGTGGTTGTTGTCTACCAACCTACTACCACAGGATGGTAGTACCTCCTTGGGTGGTTGTTGTCTACCAACCTACTACCACAGGATGGTAGTACCTCCCTGGGTGGTTGTTGTCTACCAACCTACTACCACAGGATGGTAGTACCTCCTTGGGTGGTTGTTGTCTACCAACCTACTACCACAGGATGGTAGTACCTCCCTGGGTGGTTGTTGTCTACCAACCTACTACCACAGGATGGTAGTACCTCCCTGAGTGGTTGTTGTCTACCAACCTACTACCACAGGATGGTAGTACCTCCTTGGGTGGTTGTTGTCTACCAACCTACTACCACAGGATGGTAGTACCTCCCTGGGTGGTTGTTGTCTACCAACCTACTACCACAGGATGGTAGTACCTCCCTGGGTGGTTGCTGTCTAACAGCCTACTGCCTAGGAAAACTATAGTTATTCTCTATAAAATATATTTTTTTGTTAATATTTTTGGGTGTCTGGAATGGATTAATTGGATTTACATTATTTCTTATGGGAAATATTAACAAAAAATATATTTTATGAAGAATAACTATAGTTTTCCTAGGTAGTAGGTTGTTAGACAGCAACCGCCCAGGGAGGTACTACCGTCCTGCCAAGTGAGTGTAAAACGGAAACCTGCCTCGGTGGGAGACGGCCGACTTGTTAAAAAAAAAAAAACTATAGTTTTACATAGAGACTAGGACATACAAAAACTGAGGTTCTATTGTACTTCCTTTAACACCAACTCGACCTCAGTCACACTCTCCACCCTCGCTAGTCTTTGAACAAGCATATTAAACCTTTAACACACCCTACCCTGCAGTGCTGGATGACCCTTGTGGGTTTAGTGCTTAGTTATGATTATAATAACTGGTACAGTATTTACCTTGTTTTTCATCTTCACAACCCAAATGTGGTGACAGAAATCTCTTGCAAACGCTTCAAAAACACCGCTCTTCAAGACATTAGAAGTGTGTTGTGTCCAAGAGACAAGCACACTGCACTGACTCCGTGCATTATTTTCTGTAATTAAAATAAGTTACATTCATTGGAAAGCACTAAAACTTGTAAGACTAATACAGCTCCTGGAAAACTGAGATTAATCTCAAGGAAAATACTTTGATGCTAGTGAATGGCTCTTGATCCAAGTAATTGGACATATCACTGGGGACTGGAAAGCAGCATGGTTGCCTGGAGACTGGAAAGCAACATGGTTGCCTGGAGACTGGAAAGCAATATGGTTGCCTGGGGACTGGAAAGCAACATGGTTGCCTGGAGACTGGAAAGCAATATGGTTGCCTGGGGACTGGAAAGCAACATGGTTGCCTGGAGACTGGAAAGCAATATGGTTGCCTGGAGACTGGAAAGCAATATGGTTGCCTGGGGACTGGAAAGCAACATGGTTGCCTGGAGACAAAAGCAACATGGTTGCCTGGAGACTGGAAAGCAACATGGTTGCATGGAGACTGGAAAGCAACATGGTTGCCTGGAGACTGGAAAGCAACATGGTTGCCTGGGGACTGGAAAGCAACATGATTGCCTGGAGACTGGAAAGCAACATGGTTGCATGGAGACTGGAAAGCAACATGGTTGCCTGGGGACTGGAAAGCAACATGGTTGCCTGGAGACTGGAAAGCAACATGGTTGCCTGGGGACTGGAAAGCAACATGGTTGCCTGGAGAATGGAAAGCAACATGATTGCCTTGGGACTGGAAAGCAACATGGTTGCCTGGAGGCTGGAAAGCAACATGGTTGCCTGGAGGCTGGAAAGCAACATGGTTGCCTTGGGACTGGAAAGCAACATGGTTGCCTGGAGGCTGGAAAGCAACATGGTTGCCTTGGGACTGGAAAGCAACATGGTTGCCTGGGGACTGGAAAGCAACATGATTGCCTGGAGACTGGAAAGCAACATGGTTGCCTGGAGACTGGAAAGCAACATGGTTGCCTGGAGACTGGAAAGCAACATGGTTGCCTGGGGACTGGAAAGCAACATGGTTGCCTGGAGACTGGAAAGCAACATGGTTGCCTGGAGACTGGAAAGCAACATGGTTGCCTGGAGACTGGAAAGCAACATGGTTGCCTTGGGACTGGAAAGTAACATGGTTGCCTTGGGACTGGAAAGCAACATGGTTGCCTTGGGACTGGAAAGCAACATGGTTGCCTTGGGACTGGAAAGCAACATGGTTGCCTTGGGACTGGAAAGCAACATGGTTGCCTGGAGACTGGAAAGCAACATGGTTGCCTTGGGACTGGAAAGCAACATGGTTGCCTTGGGACTGGAAAGCAACATGGTTGCCTGGAGACTGGAAAGCAACATGGTTGCCTTGGGACTGGAAAGCAACATGGTTGCCTGGAGACTGGAAAGCAACATGGTTGCCTTGGGACTGGAAAGCAACATGGTTGCCTTGGGACTGGAAAGCAACATGGTTGCCTTGGGACTGGAAAGCAACATGGTTGCCTTGGGACTGGAAAGCAACATGGTTGCCTTGGGACTGGAAAGCAACATGGTTGCCTTGGGACTGGAAAGCAACATGGTTGCCTTGGGACTGGAAAGCAACATGGTTGCCTTGGGACTGGAAAGCAACATGGTTGCCTTGGGACTGGAAAGCAACATGGTTGCCTTGGGACTGGAAAGCAACATGGTTGCCTTGGGACTGGAAAGCAACATGGTTGCCTTGGGACTGGAAAGCAACATGGTTGCCTGGAGACTGGAAAGCAACATGGTTGCCTGGGGACTAGAAAGTAACATGGTTGCCTGCAGACTGGAAAGCAACATGGTTGCCTTGGGACTGGAAAGCAACATGGTTGCCTGGGGACTGGAAAGCAACATGGTTGCCTCCCATTTCCCAGACTCTACAGTATGACCCACAGTTTCAACACTTCCCACTCATGAAAAAAAAAAAAAATAGTATCCTGAGAAATTACAGTACAACAGCCTTAAATTATTAGTTACAAAACTAGTGTTGAAAGTATAAGAAACATTGTATGAGCCTTGCTGGTTTAGCACATTTCAAAGGTCAATATAAAAATAAACGTTTAAAGCATACACCACTCAAGGAAGGTTCTGTGAGGGACTCAATCTAGAGAATTGAATCTGTACTCCAATTCTCTGAATTAAACCTAAATGCCTTTCACCTCCCCCCCCCTCCCCCACAGGCACTATATGATCCTTATGGGTAAAACACTATTCTAATTTCTGAGTAAAATATTACTGGTAGCTATACAGACTTTGTTTCAACAGTGAATACTGCACATATTGGCAGTTTGGAGGGATATGTTGTGTATCTTTATATGTGTATGCTTCTAAACTGTTGTATTCTGAGCACCTCTGCAAAAACAGTGATAATGTGTGAGTGTGGTGAAAGTGTTGAATGATGATGAAAGTATTTTCTTTTTGGGGATTTTCTTTCTTTTTTGGGTCACCCTGCCTTGGTGGGAGATGGCCGACTTGTTAAAAAAAAAAAAATTAATAAATTCTTCCTCTGTAAGCTGTGCATGTCATAAGAGGCGACTAAAATGCCAGGAGCAAGGGGGCTAATAACCTCTTCTGACCTAAAGAGAATAACTTTATTTTTTTGGTAGGATGCAGCTGGTGTGTTCAAAAAAACATTAAACAATTTAGCTTTCAAACTAATAATTGTACTATACAAACGTAAGTCACTGTTGAAGGAGCCGCTGCTGCAGTATTCGGCAGACTCCTGAGCCAATGAGATGATTCTTGCAATATTGACCATCTGTGTGGCTGCATCTCTGGTACAAAAAAATAATTATTGTAATTATGCAATATCTTATTCATAATCATTATTACTGCCTCATTCCTCACCTTCATGGAGGAAGGAAGGAATACAACAAGACAGAATAAGCAGGGACAGTATTATAAAGAGGGTCAAGGGATATGTAATAGTGACATGACCTTTCATAATACAGTACCTTATTTAGTAAATTTATTTAGTTACAGGTACACATAAGCACAATTATCATACAAACTTTGTTCAATCCAAAATTGTCCATTATTGTTAGCATCACGAAAAACCAATCTCATCATTAAAATTGAATGAGCAGTCAGCATTACCGAACACCCTTCCCCTAGTCCATTATATCAATGTTTCACTGTACTTGAACACAAATATTATTACATACTAACCCACAATCTTGGGGCGAAGTATAGAAATGAAGTTCATCAATGATAATGAGCGTGGGTCTGTCTGCAGCAGGAATCAAGTGGAGAGACGCTAAATATCCTTGTAGCTCTGATGTGTGACGTGCATACCTGAGAATAATGAACAATTATGTAGTTTTCAGTGGAATAATTAACATTAGAACTGGATAAATGCAAGCAAGCAGAGTAAAATTAATTACTGTAGAGAAAATTGTACTCACCTCATTACACACAGGAAAAAAATAATCAAGAACACCCTTAAGATGTCAGCAACATCTTTGTATAATAAAAAACTAACAGTAAAACTCAATGTTTACAAACGTGTAACATTAAAATGATAAATTCTCTGGCTAAAAATTTTCCTCATATACACTTAACAATATTAATACTGTAATGACGTAGAGTCTATAAGCATAGTATTAATTCCACTTGTACAGTTCTAAATAGCTCATTACTGATTTAACTCTATATCCATGTATCCACAAATACATATGCATATGTGCAAACGTGTGTGTGTGTCAGTGCCTATTAATAAAAAGAGTTTGAGAAAAAATTTGCACTATTCATTGAATCTTACTGTCTGATAATCCTTGGTGGGATACGGCCAGTTTGTTGAAAAAAGATGTCTCAAAATGCACATATTTCCACAAGATATGGTACATAGTTTTACAAGACTAGATAACTGAAAGTATTCGTGAAAAGTCCCTGGTTATGGTCCTCATTCAGTGTTTAGTAAATATCATGTAAGAAAACCCTAAATATGATAGGCTTTGGAAATACAAAACAAAATCCACTGGGTCAGATTGGAAACAATGGACGAAGTCTGTTGGTTACAGAAACGTTAATTATTATTAAAATCACTGCATAACAATCTCTTCTCTATCCATCACAACTGCCATTAGTGTCCACTCACTCCCCCCTCAATTAGTCCATCACATAGTGAGTGTACTATGCCTATTCTATACCATGTTTAATGTACAGTGCTATAAGTTTAATAAAAACTCTGCCCAAAGTGCATAACTATGGATTTTTCCCCCCTCAAGGAAGGTTCCTTGATGTTGGTGAGGGGCTCTTGATTTAGGGAATTGGATCTGTGCTCCAGTTCCCCGAATTAAGCCTGAATGCCTTCCACATCCCCCCCCAGGCGCTGTATAATCCTCCGGGTTTAGCGCTTCCCCCTTGATTATAATAATAATATGGATTTTTCCATGCACAGTGGAACCTTGGTACTCAAACACCTCCGTAATTGAACAATTCAGTATTCAAATGTTATTATTTGCATAATAAGTCACCATGGGGCCTAAGAGGGTTAGTGATAACAGCCAACCAAAAAGAAAATTGGTTAGGAAAAATTTGTTCTGTACTCGAACAGCCTTCTGGAACCAATTAAGTTCGGGTGCTTAGGTTCCACTCTATTATAATAATGCAATACTATACTACATAGGGAAGTGGAGAAGAATCCTTCCTCTGCAAGCCATGAGTGTCATAAGAGGCAACTAAAATGTCAGGAGCAAGGGGTTATTAACCCCTTGTATAAATTACTAAATGTAAAGAGAAAGAAAACTTGTTTTTTTCTTATTTCAGGTCACCCTGCCTTGGTGGGAGGCAGCCATATAATGTCATGAAAATAAACTTTATTGACTTTATATTTTCGGTTACATGACACCACTAAAATCTATAAGTGGGAGGCTCAGACTGGTAATACGTATTCAGGTTTAGAGGCTTTAACAGTATTTTTGTAACTGAATAGTTTTATGCAAACTTACATTTTCTTAAAGTAGGCTCTGAAATATTGTAAATTGTACATACAGAAATGTGATGTTATTCATAGCTGATGACGACGCCTGGGGCATCCCATGGACACCTGGGGGAAGACTGTCGAGTTTC
The DNA here is from genome assembly GCF_038502225.1 of Cherax quadricarinatus. Lineage (NCBI taxonomy): Eukaryota > Metazoa > Arthropoda > Malacostraca > Decapoda > Parastacidae > Cherax > Cherax quadricarinatus. The sequence continues at coordinate 4,975,430 of NC_091380.1, forward strand.
TTGGGTGCTACAAAAAGTACCCGACCACCTCCAGCACCTTCTGTTATGGCCGCCTGTAAGTTTAAACTCATTTTAGAAATTAGTTGACTTATAGGATTATAATAATGTGGAAATTTTACAAATAATATGAAATAGTATTGCAACACCTGGTCGTGGACTGAGCTAAGGGGGCGGTGACCCCCGGAACACCCTCCAAGTATATTATATTTGAGGCATTGCCGATACTAAGAACAAAATCCAGACTTTAGATAATGCAAAATATGCTGTACCTTAAAATAACACTATTGTATATTAATCTTTGTAAAATATAAATAAAAACATGAATATAAAAAACACTATTTTTCCTTGCATAAACAGTGCTAAAAATACATACTGCTAGTAGTGTTATTTAGACATGATACATAGTTGTACAAAGAAATATAGTGATTGGGTGTACTACATGCCTAAAGCCCCTTGTATGCAGAGCATTATGGGTAGGCTTAAAATTAACTTAAGATTAACTCAGTAATGATATGTTCACTGGTAAAAATTATAGTAAACAAATTACAACATATGAAGGATTATAGTAACAATTTCTAGCATAACAATGTATAATATAATCCGATCAAATCGAGTAAAATCAATGATTTGTAGCACAGAAACAGGTCATATGGTCATTAGATGAGTTACTGTGCATTCAAGAGAATGGAGTATTATATTAGGTAATGTAATTAAAAAAAACATAGTTTGATAGGGTCACAGTTTACTTAGGCTTTAAGTACATCAAAAATTTTCTGACCATGAGGGTGAACACGTTACAGTATAGACACATATAAACTATAGTAAGACACGTAGAGTTAATCTAGAATAATGCAATAAAGCCAAACAATATGATTTATGTTCATTATTTAGTTTTTTTTTTATTAACACATCGGCCGATTCCCACCAAGGCAGGGTGGCCTGAAAAAGAAAAACTTTAATCATCATTCACTCCATCACTGTCTTGCCAGAGGGGTGCTTTACACTACAGTTTTAAAACTGCAACATTAACACCCCTCCTTCAGAGTGCAGGCACTGTACTTCCCATCTCCAGGACTCAAGTCCGGCCTGCCGGTTTCGTAAGTAATTTTACTCTTAGGTTATTCTGCTGTAAAGATTTTTAGAATATACTGTAGTAGACACAAGTGAGAAGTATTATTGCATAATTACTATTATTATTATTAATGTATTCATGGGTAACCACTAAGCTTGTAGGGTATGTCATACAATAATTAGGGTTGATTCAAGAAAGGGTCAGGTTGCATCAATTCCTTAGCTTAAGAGCCCTGCGCTAGCATCAAAGCACCTTTCCCTTGTTGCCTCTGTTCACCTAGCAGAAAATAGGTACCTGGGTATTAGTTGACTTATGTGGGTTGCATCCTTAACCTAAGTTGCCCGAAATGCTCTGCATAAGCAGGGGCATTCTATATTGTGTGTCACTGATGTCAGCTATAGTCTGTATAAGTTCTATCATGTACTTGTAGAAATAAATATTTGCCAGACCCCCATAGTGGACAGAATGTTAAGTGAAAGGCTCGGTCTGTTTATGGATCTTTGCTTCATGTGCTGCTGTGAATTTAAATATTGCACCCACTTGCATAAGCATTGCAGTCTTCATGGTGGAAGGAGGTCCCATGATGCAAGCTGTTGGCACCTTAGAGAAGCTACTGTTGCGTCGGTCATCTATTGCATCCAGGCTGGACTGCAATGGAAACACTCGCTCCATTATCCCAGCCATTGTTCAATATCTGAAAAAATGAAATAAGAGTCCGCATTTTACTCATATCTGTTGCTACACCACAAATCTGCTCTTAGAAGAACCACTTATTTAGGATATACACACACACACACAGGAGGCAGATTGAACCCTGCAACCACATACAGGTAAGTACATACACCTTCTGTGCCCCTCAAGGAAGGATCCATGATGTTGGTGAGGGGCTCTTGATCTAGGGAATTGGATCTGTGCTCCAGTACCCTGACATCAGCCTGAATGCCTTCCACCCCCTCCACAGGCGCTGTGTAAGTCCAATGGGTTTAGTGTTCCTCCATAATAATAATAATGCCCCCACAGCCCAGTCCTCAACCAGCCTCCTACTGGATCAGGGCCTGATCAACCAGGCTGTTACTGCTGGCTGCATGCAGTCCAACGTACAAACCAAAGCCTGGATGATAGGGCATTCAATTCCCTCTTGAAGACAACCAGGGGACTATTTGTAATCCCCCTTATGTACAATGGGAGGCTGCTGAACAGTCTTGGGCCCCGGACATTTGCAGTATAGTGATTTCTCTCAGTGTACTCGTGGCACCCCTGCTTTTCATTGGGGAAATGTTGCTGTTGTAGGGAATGATTTGGAACCTGTCACTCTAGGATTTTTCAGGTGTAGAGGATAATATATCTCTCTCACCTAAGTTCTAGGGTAAATAAGTTTATTCAGGTATACACAAATACAGTTACATAGATTATCATACATAGCAGCATATGTGTAGAGAACCTAGAATAATCCAAAAAAGTCAGTGACTTATTACCCTAGGGGTTCTGTACTTATTTCCACTGAGTACTTCCAGGGAGTACAAGTCAAAGGACTTTAAATGTTCCCAGTCATTAATAATAATATCTTTATTTCTACATGTACAAGGTATACAGACCATAGCTGACATCAATGACATACTACTATATAGAAAGCTGGTTGTTATGCAGAGCATTTCCCACAAATTAGGTCAATTTTGTCCCCAGGATGTGACCCACACCAGTCCACTAACACCCAGGATGTGACCCACACCAGTCCACTAACATCCAGGATGTGACCCACACCAGTCCAATAACACCCAGGATGTGACCCACACCAGTCCACTAACACCCAGGATGTGACCCACACCAGTCCACTAACACCCAGGATGTGACCCACACCAGTCCACTAACACCCAGGTGAACATGAACAGCAGAGATAGAGTTTCGTCTGCCTTGAAAGGGGCTGTTAGTGTACAGTTAGTATTCCACCCTAGACAGAGCAAGTAGGTACCTGGGTATTAGTGGACTGGTGTGGGTCGCATCCTGGGGGAACAAGATTGAGGGAATAAGACAGTCCTTGATGATGCATTGAATTTGCTGGGTTATCCTGGGTGGCTAACCTTCCAGGGTTAAAAATCCCAACAAAATCTTAACCTTGAATGATTATTATAATCAAAAGTCCTTGTGGCTTAGCGCTTCTTTTTGATTATAATAATAATATAATCAAAAGTAAGCGCTAAAACCACCAGGGTACCTTGATTTTACCTCTAACCTCCAGAGGCTCCAGAAAAAAAGGTATTATCCAAATCTGCGCTAAACCCACAAGGATAACAGATTAGGTGGACCCCAGGCAAAACAACACATATACAACATCTGGGTATCTTTATTTGTAGACGTTTTGCTCACCAGTGGCTTTATTAGTACAAATTCAAGGACATGAGACTACAAAAGATAGGTAATCTGTCCCTCATCTGGTACTCCAATACGAGTACCGAACATGTTGGTGATGGAGGTATTAAGGGTCCACCATGGTGAGAGCCGTATTAATAATAATAATCTTTATTTCTACATGATACAACTGATACAGACCATAGCTGACATCAGTGACACCAATTCTGTCCCCAGGATGCAACCCACATCAGTCCACTAACACCCAGGTACCTACTTACTGCTAGGTGAACACTGACAGCAGGTATCTTAAGGAAACACGCCCAATGTTTCCACCCGTACCGGGGATCGAACCAAGGACCTCAATATATGAGGTGAGTGCGCCACCAACTAAGACAACCTCATTGTTAATGATAAGATTTCATTCTATACAGGAGATTGCAACAATTATGATTGCTTTAATGGTAATATCAAGTTTTTTTAGATTACATTCCATACCGTGTTGTGGTTTAGAAAGACACGGGACCAATGCTAGAGCTTATTTAATTGAAAAAATAAGGTAGTGGGACCTTGCTAAAGTGAATGTAATTTGGTTTCGTATTACAAAGGTTTATATTTTACTGTATATTACGTATATTAGCTATATGAGGTAACTGTAATGCATGATGTTTCTTTCTAGGATGTCCCGTGGTTCAGTTGATAGAGCGCTTAACTCGCAAGATGATGTCCAGGGTTCGATCCCGGTATGGGTGGAAACATTGAAATGTGTTTCCTTAAGACATCTATTATCCATGTTCACCTATAAGTAGGTGCCTGGGTGTTAGTGGACTGGTGTGGGTTGCATCCTGGGTGTTAGTGGACTGGTGTGGGTTGCATCCTGGGTGTTAGTGGACTGGTGTGGGTGGCATCCTGGGTGTTAGTGGACTGGTGTGGGTGGCATCCTGGGTGTTAGTGGACTGGTGTAGGTGGCATCCTGGGTGTTAGTGGACTGGTGTGGGTCGCATCCTGGGTGTTAGTGGACTGGTGTGGGTGGCATCCTGAGTGTTAGTGGACTGGTGTAGGTGGCATCCTGGGTGTTATTGGACTGGTGTAGGTGGCATCCTGGGTGTTAGTGGACTGGTGTAGGTGGCATCCTGGGTGTTAGTGGACTGGTGTGGGTGGCATCCTGAGTGTTAGTGGACTGGTGTGGGTAGCATCCTGGGTGTTAGTGGACTGGTGTATGTGGCATCCTGGGTGTTAGTGGACTGGTATATGTGGCATCCAGGGTATTAGTGGACTGGTGTATGTGGCATCCTGGGTGTTAGTGGACTGGTGTGGGTCGCATCCTGGGTGTTAGTGGACTGGTGTGGGTGGCATCCTGGGTGTTAGTGGACTGGTGTAGGTGGCATCCTGGGTGTTAGTGGACTGGTGTAGGTGGAATCCTGGGTGTTAGTGGACTGGTGTAGGTGGCATCCTGGGTGTTAGTGGACTGGTGTGGGTGGCATCCTGGGTGTTAGTGGACTGGTGTAGGTGGCATCCTGGGTGTCAGTGGACTGGTGTGGGTCGCATCCTGGGTGTTAGTGGACTGGTGTGGGTGGCATCCTGGGTGTTAGTGGACTGGTGTGGGTCACATCCTGGGTGTTAGTGGACTGGTGTGGGTCACATCCTGGGTGTTAGTGGACTGGTGTGGGTCACATCCTGGGTGTTAGTGGACTGATGTGGGTCACATCCTGGGTGTTAGTGGACTGGCGTGGGTCACATCCTAGGTGTTAGTGGACTGGTGTGGGTCACATCCTGGGTGTTAGTGGACTGGTGTGGGTGACATCCTGGGTGTTAGTGGACTGGTGTAGGTGGCATCCTGGGTGTTAGTGGACTGGTGTGTGTCGCATCCTGGGTGTTAGTGGACTGGTGTGGGTCACATCCTGGGTGTTATTGGACTGGTGTGGGTCACATCCTGGATGTTAGTGGACTGGTGTGGGTCACATCCTGGGTGTTAGTGGACTGGTGTGGGTCACATCCTGGGTGTTAGTGGACTGGTGTGGGTCACATCCTGGGTGTTAGTGGACTGGTGTGGGTCACATCCTGGGTGTTAGTGGACTGGTGTGGGTCACATCGTGGGCGTTAGTGGACTGGTGTGGGTCACATCCTGGGTGTTAGTGGACTGGTGTGGGTCACATCCTGGGTGTTAGTGGACTGGTGTGGGTCACATCCTGGGTGTTAGTGGACTGGTGTGGGTCACATCCTGGGTGTTAGTGGACTGGTGTGGGTCACATCCTGGGTGTTAGTGGACTGGTGTGGGTCACATCCTGGGTGTTAGTGGACTGGTGTGGGTCACATCCTGGGTGTTAGTGGACTGGTGTGGGTCACATCCTGGGTGTTAGTGGACTGGTGTGGGTCACATCCTGGGTGTTAGTGGACTGGTGTGGGTCACATCCTGGGTGTTAGTGGACTGGTGTGGGTCACATCCTGGGTGTTAGTGGACTGGTGTGGGTCACATCCTGGGTGTTAGTGGACTGGTGTGGGTCACATCCTGGGTGTTAGTGGACTGGTGTGGGTCACATCCTGGGTGTTAGTGGACTGGTGTGGGTCACATCCTGGGTGTTAGTGGACTGGTGTGGGTCACATCCTGGGTGTTAGTGGACTGGTGTGGGTCACATCCTGGGTGTTAGTGGACTGGTGTGGGTCACATCCTGGGTGTTAGTGGACTGGTGTGGGTCACATCCTGGGTGTTAGTGGACTGGTGTGGGTCACATCCTGGGTGTTAGTGGACTGGTGTGGGTCACATCCTGGGTGTTAGTGGACTGGTGTGGGTCACATCCTGGGTGTTAGTGGACTGGTGTGGGTCACATCCTGGGTGTTAGTGGACTGGTGTGGGTCACATCCTGGGTGTTAGTGGACTGGTGTGGGTCACATCCTGGGTGTTAGTGGACTGGTGTGGGTCACATCCTGGGACAAAACTGACATAATTTGTATTATATACTAATAGAAATGGTGAAAATGCTCAACATACAGAGGTTTTTGGCATGTACTCCCGACTATTATATTCCTCTGTACAAGTATGTAATTTGTCAAAATAAATAATCTAAATCTTAAGTCTAAATCTAAATCTAAATCTATTCACAACTATAACAGGGTTGATGACCGGCCTCACTCAAAAGCCGTAGAATATTTGCAGTACGGACATAAAAGTATTTTACTTTTTCAATGGTCCAAGTCGGACCGAAACGTCGTCGTAAGCTTCTCTCTTTTATGTGCGGGTTATTTGTGTATGGTACACATAAGTTCAATTGCCATATGTAGTTTAATATATGTTTAAATTACCCACCAGGATAACCCAAAAATGTCAGAGTAACTTATTTCCATTGGAGGTCCTTGAACCAACGTTAGTGGCAATAGTGAACCAACACCATAGTAAAAACAATAGACATTATTGAACTAAAACAAAAGTGACTATTCTATAATCTGTGTAGTCATAGGCGAAAAAAATCTTCAAATAGACCATTTATACACGTGTATCCTGAAGACCTGATAAGATTAGATAAGATTTCGTTCGGATTTTTAACCCCGGAGGGTTAGCCACCCAGGATAACCCAAGAAAGTCAGTGCGTCATCGAGGACTGTCTAACTTATTTCCATTGGGGTCCTTAATCTTGTCCCCCAGGATGCGACCCACACCAGTCGACTAACACCCAGGTACCTATTTGCTGCTAGGTGAACAGGACAACAGGTGTAATGGAAATTAAAGGACCCCAATGGAAATAAGTCACTCTGTCTGACTTTTTTGGGTTATCCTAGGTTCTCTACACATATGCTGCTATGTATGATAATTCTATGTAACTGTATTTGTGTATACCTGAATAAATTTACTTACTTATGTTTCCACCCGCCGGGAATCGAACCCGGGCCCTCCGTGTGTGAAGCGGGAGCTGTAGCCACCAGGCCACGGGGCTCCTAAGCCACATCGGCAAAGAACAACGACAAAGCCCCAATGAAAGTGGTTTTCTTTGTACTTAACTAATTATAAAATGTGATCCCACACTGTAATCTTTGAAAATAAATTGACGTTGATATATCACTTGGGTCAAAAATCTTGGTTCAAATATAAATATATAAGCTCGTAGTGTCTCAATGTTTACATGCCATCTGGTATATATTATTTAACAATATAATTAATGTAAATAATAAGGTATATGTTATCTGTTATAATATAGTAAAAGGAGATTCCTTGATGCCGGTGAGGGGCTCTTGATCCAAGGAATCGAACCTGACATCCTTTTCCATAGATGGAGTTTTAGACCCTCATATTCCTTCAGGTACTGTAGGCCCCCAACGGATTTAGCGCTCCCAGTGAGTATAATAATAACCGATCAAATAATAGTAAACAGAGTTAAATTTAACGACTAGAAAGATAAATATTTACGCATGATGATATATAATGTCTAGCTTCCTATTGGCTACCGATGATGTCATACGGAACATCTTCTCCTCTTGTGATTGGTCGAAGTTGTTGCCACCTGTTGACAACGCATTATTTTATATTTATTTTATTACGGGATTTGTTCAGCTATGTTATATTATTTGTCTCTATTTAGAGAAACATATTTAAGCTGTAATTGTCTACCATCATATTTAAAAAGTCCTAAATTACTGGGATATTTAGTCTTGTGTTCGTTATTTTATCTCGCCTCCGATCTTATAAACTGTCGTTGACTTCGGCTAACTCAAGTATATAAATGGCGAGAAATATTTACAAAAATCCCCGGATATGATTAAATTTGAGGTACATTGGTGACATTACCTCCTGATTGTCTAGAACTGGAGAAAATAGACATTATTTTTGATACGATAAAGTAAGTCGATAAAGGAATCGGATACAAGGTGAAGACTTAGCCAGGAGAAGTGTTTGATGGACGTCACAGTCACCTTAATTTCGCGGCTAAAATACGCGTTGTGCCTCCGGATCGCGGCGACAACCCTCACAGGATCACCGCCACGAATCCCCGCACCGAGGGAAGGCATCAGGAAGGATCTCAAAGGTGAACAGGACCCCCAGGAAGGATATTAGTAGGAGGGTGAGCATCCCTGACACCCCAGACTAGACATTACTAATGACTCTTATAATGGCCACTTGGGCTTATATTTACTGTGTTATCCCGCCCTGAGGCTTCCCACCAGCCCGAGGAGGACGGTGGGCGGCGGCGGGCCCGCCCACCACCGCCCCATACCCCACCCTGGGCACAAAACCACAGAAAAATGACTTAAAGTTTTGGCGGGTGAGTCAGCCCGACCCCGTTACTACGCCCATCACGCCCACAGGTAAGCCCATTTACCCCCTCCCGCCCATCCCCGCCCACACCCACGCCCATTCCCCATCACCCAACACCAAATTTAGCCACGGTAAAGGCCCCCGGAGCTCCGTAATAAACCCAACAGGGTTTGGGTTCCGGCCAACTCCCCCCCCCCCCCAGCTTCGGGATTTACGAACCCCGATATAACGACCACCAGACGATATATTTAGAATAAAAACGATAAAAATTGATAAATTATCAGTAAATGACGTTATCTTTTCATTAAGTTCTGTGACCCCGTTATAGTGGATCGCCCGTGAGGGTTAAGGTAAGGGAGGGTGAAGGTGTGGGTTAAGGTAAGGGAGGGTGAAGGTGTGGGTTAAGGTAAGGGAGGGTGTAGGTTAAGGTAAGGGAGGGTGAAGGTGTGGGTTAAGGTAAGGGAGGGTGAAGGTGTGGGTTAAGGTAAGGGAGGGTGAAGGTGTGGGTTAAGGTAAGGGAGGGTGAAGGTGTGGGTTAAGGTAAGGGAGGGTGAAGGTGTGGGTTAAGGTAAGGGAGGGTGAAGGTGTGGGTTAAGGTAAGGGAGGGTGAAGGTGTGGGTTAAGGTAAGGGAGGGTGAAGGTGTGGGTTAAGGTAAGGGAGGGTGAAGGTGTGGGTTAAGGTAAGGGAGGGTGAAGGTGTAGGTTAAGGTAAGGGAGGGTGAAGGTGTGGGTTAAGGTAAGGGAGGGTGAAGGTGTGGGTTAAGGTAAGGGAGGGTGAAGGTGTGGGTTAAGGTAAGGGAGGGTGAAGGTGTGGGTTAAGGTAAGGGAGGGTGAAGGTGTGGGTTAAGGTAAGGGAGGGTGAAGGTGTGGGTTAAGGTAAGGGAGGGTGAAGGTGTGGGTTAAGGTAAGGGAGGGTGAAGGTGTGGGTTAAGGTAAGGGAGGGTGAAGGTGTGGGTTAAGGTAAGGGAGGGTGAAGGTGTGGGTTAAGGTAAGGGAGGGTGAAGGTGTGGGTTAAGGTAAGGGAGGGTGAAGGTGTGGGTTAAGGTAAGGGAGGGTGAAGGTGTGGGTTAAGGTAAGGGAGGGTGAAGGTGTGGGTTAAGGTAAGGGAGGGTGAAGGTGTGGGTTAAGGTAAGGGAGGGTGAAGGTGTGGGTTAAGGTAAGGGAGGGTGAAGGTGTGGGTTAAGGTAAGGGAGGGTGAAGGTGTGGGTTAAGGTAATGGAGGGTGAAGGTGTGGGTTAAGGTAAGGAGGGTGAGGTGTGGGTTAAGGTAAGGGAGGGTGAAAGTGTGGGTTAAGGTAAGGGAGGGTGAAGGTGTGGGTTAAGGTAAGGGAGGGTGAAGGTGTAGGTTAAGGTAAGGGAGGGTGAAGGTGTGGGTTAAGGTAAGGGAGGGTGAAGGTGTGGGTTAAGGTAAGGGAGGGTGAAGGTGTGGGTTAAGGTAAGGGAGGGTGAAGGTGTGGGTTAAGGTAAGGGAGGGTGAAGGTGTGGGTTAAGGTAAGGGAGGGTGAAGGTGTGGGTTAAGGTAATGGAGGGTGAAGGTGTGGGTTAAGGTAAGGGGGGTGAAGGTGTGGGTTAAGGTAAGGGAGGGTGAAGGTGTGGGTTAAGGTAAGGGAGGGTGAAGGTGTGGGTTAAGGTAAGGGAGGGTGAAGGTGTGGGTTAAGGTAAGGGAGGGTGAAGGTGTGGGTTAAGGTAATGGAGGGTGAAGGTGTAGGTTAAGGTAAGGGGGGGAGGGTGTAAGGGAGGTGTGGGTTAAGGTAAGGGGAAGGGTGAAGGGAGGGTGTGGGTTAAGGTAAGGGAGGGTGAAGGTGTGGGTTAAGGTAAGGGTGGAGGGTGATGGTGTGGGTTAAGGTAAGGGAGGGTGAAGGTGTGGGTTAAGGTAAGGGAGGGTGAAGGTGTGGGTTAAGGTAAGGGAGGGTGAAGGTGTGGGTTAAGGTAAGGGGGGTGAAGGTGTGGGTTAAGGTAAGGGAGGGTCAAGGTTAAGGTCAGGGCGGGTGAAGGTGTGGGTTAAGGTAAGGGAGGGTGAAGGTGTGGGTTAAGGTAAGGGGGGTGAAGGTGTGGGTTAAGGTAAGGGGGGTGAAGGTGTGGGTTAAGGTAAGCTGGGTGAAGGTGTGGGTTAAGGTAAGGGAGGGCGAAGGTGTGGGTTAAGGTAAGGGGGTGAAGGTGCGGGTTAAGGTAAGGGGGTGAAGGTGTGGGTTAAGGTAAGGGGGTGAAGGTGTGGGTTAAGGTAAGGGGGGTGAAGGTGTGGGTTAAGGTAAGGGGTGAAGGTGCGGGTTAAGGTAAGGGGGTGAAGGTGTGGGTTAAGGTAACGGGGGTGAAGGTGTGGGTTAAGGTAAGGGGTGAAGGTGTGGGTTAAGATAAGGGGGTGAAGGTGTGGGTTAAGGTAAGGGGGTGAAGGTGTGGGTTAAGGTAAGGGGGTGAAGGTGTGGGTTAAAGTAACGGGAGTGAAGGTGTGGGTTAAGGTAAGGGGGTGAATGTGTGGGTTGAAGTTAACTAACGTATGGGGGTGATGCGAGAGGTAGGGGTGCAGGTGGGGGTGATGCGAGAGGTAAGGGTGCAGGTGGGGATGATGCGAGAGGTAGGGGTGCAGGTGGGGGTGATGCGAGAGGTAGGGGTGCAGGTGGGGGTGATGCGAGAGGTAGAGGGGTGCAGTTGGGGGTGATGCGAGAGGTAGGAGTGCAGGTGAGGGTGATGCGAGAGGTAGGGGTGCAGATGGGGGTGATGCGAGAGGTAGGGGGTGCAGGTGGGGGTGATGCGAGAGGTAGGGGTGCAGGTGGGGGTGATGCGAGAGGTAGGGGTGCAGGTGGGGGTGATGCGAGAGGTAGGGGTGCAGGGGTGGGTGATGCGAGAGGTAGGGGTGCAGGTGGGGGTGATGCGAGAGGTAGAGGGGTGCAGTTGGGGGTGATGCGAGAGGTAGGAGTGCAGGTGAGGGTGATGCGAGAGGTAGGGGTGCAGATGGGGGTGATGCGAGAGGTAGGGGGTGCAGGTGGGGGTGATGCGAGAGGTAGGGGTTGGGGTGATGCGAGAGGTAGGAGTGCAGGTGAGGGTGATGCGAGAGGTAGGGGTGCAGGTGGGGGTGATGCGAGAGGTAGGGGTGCAGGTGGGGGTGATGCGAGAGGTAGAGGTGCAGGTGAGGATGATGCGAGAGGTAGGGGTGCAAGTGGGGGTGATGCGAGAGGTAGGGGGTGCAGTTGGGGGTGATGCGAGAGGTAGGGGTGCAGGTGGGGGTGATGCGAGAGGTAGGGGTGCAGGTGGGGGTGATGCGAGAGGTAGGGGTGCAGGTGAGGGTGATGCGAGAGGTAGGGGTGCAGTTGGGGGTGATGCGAGAGGTAGGGGGTGCAGGTGGGGGTGATGCGAGAGGTTGGGGTGGGGGTGATGCGAGAGGTAGGGGTGCAGGTGGGGGTGATGCGAGAGGTAGGCGTGCAGGTGGGGGTGATGCGAGAGGTAGGGGTGCAGGTGGGGGTGATGCGAGAGGTAGGGGTGCAGGGGGGGGTGATGCGAGAGGTAGGGGTGCAGGCGGGGGTGATGCGAGAGGTAGGGGTGCCGGCGGGGGTGATGCGAGTGGTAGGGGTGCAGGCGGGGGTGATGCGAGAGGTAGGGGTGCAGGTGGGGGTGATGCGAGAGGTAGGGGTGCAAGCGGGGGTGATGCGAGAGGTAGGGGTGCAAGCGGGGGTGATGCGAGAGGTAGGGGTGCAGGTGGGGGTGATGCGAGACGTAGAGGGTGCAGGTGGGAGTGTCACCACCTATCCAGTGTTAATATCAATATTGAACTTGTAGCTGGTTTAGGGCTCTTGATTCCAGGAATTGCAGTGACTATCCACTTCCTCGAATCAAACCTGTTTTCCTCCCATACTCCAGGCGCTGTACGGCCCCACTATGCCAGTAGATGACTTGAACCTGCCTAACATGAGCTAGTAGGCCTCCTGCAGTGTTCCTTCCTATGTTCTTAACTATAATAGGGATTTAAGAAATATTTACGACATTCTAAATAGGGAAAGGTGATTTTTCGGTTCACATCTGAGAGTTGAAGGTTCGATTATAGTACCTATTGTCCCTGTTGACAGCCAGGAGCTGTGATTCGACCCCTCCAACTACATATAGGTGAACACAGTTACGTGGGTGTTATTAGCATACCATATAAGAGTTTAGGTGCCTCTGTTTTTTAAATAAACTGATTCAGGATAACAGATATTAGACCGAATGGCGTCCCGTAGCTCGGTTGGTAGCGCACTCAACTCACACACACACTGATGTTCGGGGTTGATCCCCGGTACGGGTGGAAACATTAGGACGTGACACCTGCTGCCCATGTTCACCTATCAGTAAGCAGGGGCTTCCTAGATAGTAGTATGTCATTGATGTCAGCTACGGTCTGTATACCTTGTACATGTACTGGTAGAAATAAATATTATTATTATTATTATTATTATGGACTACACTGAGGCTGGATTACCTATAAATTCAGCTTTGCGTATAAAAAAAAGTAAATTGAGGAACCTTGATAGAGGTTAAGAGGTTAGAGAATCGAGACTTCATTGGCTGAGGAAGTTGGAGGTTATTGGAATTAAGGCTAGAGGAAGGAAGCCGGGGAACAGGAAAGACCTGGAGGGCTGGGGTGGTGTTAGTGGGGGTTTTCCTGGGGAGGGGGGAGGTCAGGAAAATGGAAGGACAGAATAAATCGTGACAGTGATATCTGGGAAAGCTTGGAGTCACTTGATCTGTACTCCCTGGAACGCAGGCGAGAGAGATGCATCATAATATACACCTGGAAGATTCTTGAGGGACTGGTCCCAGATCTACACACAGAAATCAGTCCCTACGTAAGCAAAAGACTTGGCAGGGGATGCAACATTCCCCAAGTTATAAGCAGGAGCGCAATATTACACTAAGGGAGAACAATAAGTGTCCGGGGCCCAAGACTGTTCAATATCCTCCCACCAGCCATAAAGGAAATTACCAATAGACCCTTGACTGTCTTCAAGATCTCTGGTTGTCTTTAAGTCCCCTGGTCATCAAGACCCCTGGTTGTCATCAAGACCCCTGGTTGTCATCAAGACCCCTGGCTGTCTTCAAGACCCCTGGTTGTCATCAAGACCCCTGGCTGTCTTCAAGACCCCTGGTTGTCATCAAGACCCCTGGCTGTCTTCAAGACCCCTGGTTGTCTTCAAGACCCCTGGCTGTCTTCAAGACCCCTGGCTGTCTTCAAGACCCCTGGCTGTCTTCAAGACCCCTGGCTGTCTTCAAGACCCCTGGTTGTCTTCAAGACCCCTGGCTGTCGTCAAGACCCCTGGTTGTCTTCAAGATCCCTGGTTGTCTTCAG